>NW_024081213.1:22437-155259 GCF_003009895.1 Hyaena hyaena | reverse complement strand
TTTTGTGCATGGTGTGAGAAAATGATCTAGTTTCATTCTTCTGCATGTTGCTGTCCAATTCTCCCAACACCATCTGTTAAAAAGGCTGTCTTTTTTCCATTGGATATTCTTTCCTGCTTTGTCAAAGATCAGTTGGCTGTATACTTTTGGGTCCACTTCTGAGTTCTCAGTTCTGTTCCATTGGTCTATGTGTCTGTTTTTGTGCCAATACCATACTGTCTTGATGATGACAGCTTTGTAGTAGAGGCTGAAGTCTGGGATGGTGATACCTCCCGTTTTGGTTTTATTTTTCAGTATTACTTTGGCTATTCGGGGTTTTCTATGGTTCCATACAAATTTTTGGATAGTTTGTTCTAGTTTTGAGAAGTATGCTAGGACCAACATTATTTTGATATATGCTGTGATTAGAATGTAGACAGACAGTAGATAGACAGAGAGAAAGCAATGAAGTACTCTTGCTAACTTAGTCTCCAAACCCCACTAATGCCTGAAATCCCACTTACTGCAGAGTGTTAGGCATAGGCTCTCACAGTATTTTGTGCATATGTTCCAGACAGTGATGTTACCTTAAGGAGCACTAATCAGCAGGAAGTGTGGCATATTTGAGGAGCATGTTTCCACCTTTTCTGACACCTTTTCTCTGTGCTGTTAATCTGGCACTTCTTATTGGGCAAGAATGGTGATAACCAAAGTACATTCAATATTCCTCACTGACAAGATGGGGAAGAAAGAGCTACAATGGTAAATATTGGGATAATCATTCTTAGGCTGTCTTCTGGATCTGACTTACACTTTCAGAAATCAAGGACACCAGCAAAACTGGCACATAAACTTGAATTCCTGAATCTGGGGTTGAGAGTTAAAGGGTCTAGGTTCCAACCATTCTGTGATTTCCACAACCACGGGCCTCTGTGATGACCAAGAGAAGGGAGGACGGGGTTACATCGAAGTTAGAAGGTTCCAGCATGCATTCCTTAGAAGCTATAAACTGGGTGTTTTATTTTATTTTATTAAAAATGTTTTTAATGCTTTATTTATTTCTGAGAGAGAGAGAAAGCGTGAGCAGGAGAGGGTCAGAGAGAGGGGGAGACACAGAATCTGAAGCAGGCTCCAGGCTCTGAGCTAGCTGTCAGCACAGAATCCAACACAAGGCTTGAACCCACGAACCATGAAATCATGACCTGAGTCGAAGTCAGACGCTTAACCGACTGAGCCACCCAGGCACCCCAAACTGGGTGTTTTAATTAGGCTGTTTGGAAAATCTTCAAGAGTTGCCTGTGGTAGAGGCAGCGTCCGTGGAGGCAATAGTTAAACAGTAATATTCAGTTAAGGCAAAACCTTTTAAAAATCATATTGAAGGGGCACCTGGGTGGCTCAGTCGGTTGAGTGTCTGACTCTTGATTTCAGCTCAGGTCATGATCCCAGGGTCATGGAACTGAGGCCCGTGTCAGGCTCCATACACTTAAGATTCTCTCTAGGGGTGCCTGGGTGGCTCGATTGGTTAAGCATCCGACTTCAGCTCAGGTGATAATCTCAAGGTTCGTGAGTTCGAGCCCCCATCAAGCTCTATGCTGACAGCTCAGAGCCTGGAGCCTGTTTTAGAGTCTGCCTCTCTCTCTCTCTCTCTCTCTCTCTGCGCCCCTCCCCCACTTGTGCTCTATCCCCGACTCTCTCAAGAATAAATAAACATTAAAAATAATAAAAAAAGATCCTCTCTTCCCCCACCCCTCTTTCCTACTTGTGCTCTCTCTCTAAAATAAAGAAATTAAAAACAATTTTTAAAATCATTTTGAAATCTAGAGTTGGAAAGGCTTCAAAGGTCATCTGACCTACTTCCCCATCTTCCCTAAGAACTCCTCTATAGCGTCTCTCAAGAGTTATCATCCACTTTCTGTCTGACTACCTATCATGACGTGGACTGTATTAAATACATGTTTTGGTAGTAGCATTTCTAGGCATATTTACATATTCTACACACATATTTATAATCTTTTAGCAATATCCCCTTCAATGTGGTAGCCAAGTAAACTTTTCCTTCTAGATTTCCCTACTTTTGTGCAAAAGTGCATGTTAGATACTATAGAGAGAGTACAGGATTGAATAGAGAATAGAATCCTGGCTTTAAGGACATTTCAATTTAGTGAAAGAATTTAGGCAAAGATACGCTTTGCCTGAGAGGAATAATCAGGGAAATTTCAGAGAAGAGATTGTGAGCCTACTCTTAAAGTGTGGGTAAACTTTGGGAAGACTTTTCCAAGAATGGCCTAGAATGTAAGCAAAATTCTATGACATGAGGAAATAATGCAGTAGAATTCAGATTACTTGCTTAAGGACTCTATTTCCAGAAGACAGACGGCAGTAGGGAAGCTTTCCATTAAAGGACTTGCTTTGGGAATGTAGATTAGTGCACCCTTTGATTTTTCAAAGATGTTGTTAGTAATTCTCGTTTTCTTTTTAATGTTTTTTTTTTTTTAACTTTATTTCTGAGAGAGAGAGAGACAGCATGAGCAGGGGAGGATCAGAGAGAGAGGGAGACACAGAATCTGAAGCAGGCTCCAGGCTCTGAGCTAACTGTCAGCACAGAGCCTGACGCGGGGCTAGAACCCATGAACTGTGGTTGAGATCATGACCTGAGCCGAAGTCGGACACTTAACCGACTGAGCCACCCAGGCACCCCAGTAGTTCTCGTTTTCAACAGAAGGTTCCTACTAAACCAGATTTCTTGTCCCCAGAGTGATCAGTGATCTTCTACTGAATAGAGAAAATAAATAGAATTCCAGAAAGCAACCTTAAACGATACTTATTTTGAAAACTTCCAAAGGAGACATTTTTAAAGGAACTTTTTTCAGAAAAAAAAATTTTTTTTTTAAAAAACAGAAATGTAAAAGGCAAGTAGCTCAGATTTTGTTCTATAGAATACAAAGATTATCTGAGAGGGAGAGCCTTGGCATCCTCACACAGCAGAGGTTTGAAGTCTGAGGCTTTTTGATTTGCATTCCCTGGCTGTGCTATTTGGGTTACTCACTGCCTGAAAGTAAGCTCTTTTGTTCAGCTCTCCTTTCCCTGGGCTAGTCCAGACCCAGCTCTGCTGTGTCTCTCAGGGTTTGCTTACTGAGCACAGAGGAGGGATATGGTCAGTGGCTAACCCTTAGGATAGAATGCTGTCTCTTCCACCACTGACTCATAAGGTGACTGGGCCAGCTCACTTCCCCTTCTGATGTTTCTATTCCTTTGCATATAATGGAGCCATAGCAATCTTCACTTCATCTCATTCCACGGAAACAAATGTATGTATTTGTGTTATTTGAGACAAGAATGGAAAGGAGAGTAGGCAAAGCACAGAAACACTTTCCATTCTATTACTATTGCACCAACAGCACCCATGGGATATTCCATCATGGATAAATACCAGCTTTCTCAATGCTGTCTTGTTTATTGCAGGGTAAGAACAAAATCTTGGGCTAACCAACTCACATCCCTGGGGTTGACTCACTTCCTTACCTTCGTCCTAGCTGCTAGGGCAACAGGGCTAGTTGCCAGAGGGCTTATTTTGCCTTTCCCCAAACAGCATTGATGTTTCATCATTGAGTTCAGTGCACAAGATACATTTTTATTCTTCTACAGATAACAGAGGTGCATTCCTTTAAGCTATGGACTGTTTATAGGACGAGTTTGGTGAATATTAAATATTTGCAAACAAATCAAATTTCTTCCTTAGTTGGAGATTTTATTCCAGAAGAGTTTCTTCTTTGTTTTGAGTTGACTTCCCAGCCTGGCAAAGTGGGAAGAGCTTAGGAATAAGAAATAGATTAAGCTCCTTATTCTGGTTGTGCCCCTAATTAGCCATGTGACTTTGGGCAAATGGCACTCTAAAGTTCCACTAGTTTATGACCTGGCTATGGGGGGGGGGGGGGCTTAGTTTTGCTATTTCTAATATTCTGGATTCAGATTAGGTGATTTTTATGGTCTAAATGTGGAATTCTTTAACAATTTCAGTAAACTATGTTACTGTGGCTTTAAATGTGGTGTTTTTAGGCTTTTCTTAAGGAATTTGTAGCTACAATTATCTACTTTTGAGAACTGATTTGAAAGATGAGCACATGAAGGTTAAACAAAAGTACATTTTATAAGCAGGATTCCTATTTAAAATTATAACTTGTCTTTTCTAGCAAAACATTGGACTATATATGTCTAGCAGTTTGATAATATTCTGCATAACCTGGGCCCTGCTTTGCTCTCCAGTCCACAGACTTCTCTCTGTACTCAGGTCCTTAGTGATTTGTATACCTGTGACTTTTTTTTTAAAATTTTTTATTAAAATTTTTTTTAATGTTTTATTTATTTCTGAGAGAGAGAGAGAGAGAGAGAGAGAGATAGCGCAAGCAGGGGAGGGCCAGAGACCGAGGGAGACACAGAATCTGAAACTCAGGTCCAGGCTCTGAGCTAGCTGTCAGCACAGAACCCAACACGGGGCTTGAACCCATGAACCATGAGATGATGACCTGAGCCAAAGTCGGATGCTTAACCGACTGAGCCACCCAGGCCCCCCTGGACACCTGTGACTTTAGATACCATCTCTTCATCGATTGTAATAGATACACATATCCTGCTCAGGCTTCTCTCCCAAAATCCAGACTCCTATTCTACTGTGGGTGACATTCTCATTTGGATTTCTAGTAGGTATCTCAGACTCAACATGTCCAACATGGAATGCCTGATCTCCCCCGCCTCCCCAGTTACCCCCCACCCTCCTGCCTTCCCCTTTCACAGTGTGCAGCAACTCAGACCTTCCGCTTGCTCATGCTGCAGTTTTCTTGTATCCTTACCGCCTCTCTTTCTGTTGCAATCCATTAAATGCGACCTAATTGATCTCCCTGCTTTCTGCCCTTGTTCACTTATGAATCATTTCCCAAACAGGAGCCAGTGTGATCTAGTTACAAACGAAGTCAGAAATGGTGTCACTGCTCCGCCCAAAGCGCTTTAACCCATCGGAGTTAGTAATTGTTTTTTGATCACTCAGAGCACAAGCAAAAATTCAGGGCCCCGGTACCCTTTTTGATTTCATCTCTGCTTCTTTTCCGTGACTCAGTAGGCCCTACCACATCACTCTCCTTGCTACCCTGGAGCTTGCCAAACGTGTTCGTCCCAGAAGCCCTTGCATTTGCTCTTTCCTATCCTGCGATGTTCTTTCTGTAGATACCCTCACAGCACACTGCCTTGCCCCCTTCAGGTTTTTGTTCAAATGTTATATTCTTACTGCGTTCTTCCCTGAACTGCCTCTGTGCCTGCCCTCCTATGCCCTGCCCCTGATTTTCTGTATCACCTTTCTCTACCTTTATTTTCCATAATTCTTGTCACCATGTAATACAAGGTTTCTCCACCTTGGCACTGTTCACATTTTGGAATAATTCTTTGTTGCTCTGTGCTTTGTAGGATGTTTAGCAGCATCCTTGGCTTCTTACCCACTAACTACTAGCAACCCATTTGTTTCCTTCCCAGTTGTGACCACCAGAATTGTCTCCAGACATTGCTAAATGTCTCCTGGAGAGCAATTTCATCTCTGATTGAGAAACACTGATCTAATACAATATATGTTTTACCTATTCATTTGCCTCCCTTTCACACCATTAGAATATAACCTTCAGGAGAACAGGAATTTGTGTCTCTGTTGTTGGCTGTGGTAATTCGAGCACCCTGAATAGAGCCCTGTGCATAGTAAGTGCTTATCAAATATTTAATGAATGAATGAATAAATGAGATGGGCTCTCGCCCTGTCCCTCTGTCCTCATTAAGCTATAATCATACTGGCCTTTCTTCTGCCCCTTGTACATCCTGAGCTCATTTTCACCTTCCTGTCTTTTTCTTTCAGTTCCTGCTTCTGGAAAGCTCTATCCACACGTCATCACATGGTGGACCCCAGCTTGTTACTCAGGTCCCTACACAAGTGTCTCTTTCTCAGACACGCCTTCCCTGATCACTCTATCCAACATGACTCTTCCTGCCTGCAGAGTTACTCTGTATCATGTTACTGTGGTTTTGTTTCTTCATTACATTTATATCTGAAATTGTTCGTTTCGCATATTTCGAATTATTCTTTGTTTACATGGTGAATTTCTGACTTTCTGTCTTAAAAGAATGCTCTCTGAGACCTCACCCTTATCTGCCTTATTTATCATGGCAGCCCCCTAATTAGAACAGTTCCAGGCCCATAGTTTGTGTGCTGATTGAATGAATAAGCCTATCTCCCAAGCAATTTCAGCGCTGAAGAGATTCTTAGTAGTTAGGAGTTAAGGGTTGTGTCTGTCAGGGTTCAGTTGCAAAGAATAGAATCCATTTTAGCTGGCTTCAGCAGAAAGGGATTAACGATAGCATGTGGCTTACAGACTCCCTGAGAGGGCTGAAGAAACAGCCTCTGGGTTGAGCCTTTAAGAACAACCTGGAAAGCGCACACTGCCTGGACCACCAAGGGAGAGACTGCTCATTGTTCAGGAGACCTGTCCCCACCGAACCAGGAAGCTGAGATGCCAGCTTCTGGCTCTGAGACCAAGCCATCACTGTCAGGATCACAAAACTAGCATGAGAAGAAAGGTCAGCACTATCAGGAGCTGTCACGATCAGGAAACTGCCCCAGAAAAACCAGATACCGCCACTCAGCACTGGCCAAAAGAAAGAGCAAAATGTCCTCCAGCTTGATTGATCTTCCAACTTTTGTGCCAGTACTTCTGATTAGTGGAACCAATTAAAACTAAAACGTTGGCTGCCGGGAGGTCTGGGAGATGTGGCTTTTCGCTTTCCAGTCTCAGAAACACAAGAAGACCCTTTGGAAGGAGGTACGAGTCCACTCTGAGGGCCACTGGACCTATAACCCAGGTGTGGTGGTAAGGTAGGATGGGGAGACAAGCGATAAAAAAGTCCATGAATCTTCAGGTTCGTATCTGCCAGGCAATAAGGTCACGCTGAAAACCGGCCAAATAGTTGAGAGTCTTTTGTACACGGTACTGCTGGATAGTGTTCACACAACTTCAGAAATAATTACTTTTCCCCAAGGATGTGGTAGCATGTTTGTGACTGTGAATAGCATCACAGTCCTAAAGCATCAGTCTCAGACAAGACTAGCTCAATAAAGCCATGATCTGAGATTCCCTGGAGGGCTGACCTGTTTACACCTTACAGCTCGAAAAGTGTGAGATTGCTCAGCTATGTTTTCCATAGCTAGCCATGCACATTTATTTCCAGCTTAGGACAGTGGTTAAATCCAAGTTGTAGAAAAGGCTTAAATTGCACAGAGTCTCAGATTGGCAGTTTTGGTGTTGGCTAAGCAAGAAATCCATTACTTTATTTCTTTTTTGTTATTTGGAATCCATAAGGGTGTATTTATTTGAATGAATCTATTATTATAAAATATACTGTGTACATTAACCATCTCACACAAGGCAGTGAATATATATAAATGCATTATTGAATTCATTGTATTAGAAGAATAAAACCCACAAATTCCTTTTATTTTTTTATTTTATTTTATTTTATTTTTTTATGTTTTATTTATTTCTAAGAGAGAGAGAGAGAGAGAGAGACAGTGTGAGCAGGGGAGGGTCAGAGAGAGAGGGAGTCACAGACTGAAACAGGCTCCAGGCTCCGAGCTGGCAGTCAGCACAGAGCCAGACGTGGGGCTCAAACCCACGAACCGCGAGATCATGATCTAAGTGAAAGTCGGACACTTAACCGACTAAGCCACCCAGGCGCCCCCCACAAATTCCTTTTAATTCCAATATTTAAATTCTCATTGCAGTGATTAGGTGTCATTGATTTATCTGTTTTACACACTTAAAAATCTAACTTTAAGTAGAATTGGTATGAAGTGATAACTGGGGAGCCCTTGCTCAACGAAATGCAGAGATCTAGCAAAACCTGCCCAAAATTTTCGAATATGCTTTAAAGAATGATTTTATCACAGTTAGGAAACTTAAAACTCTGCAACTTTTAAATTCTTCCTTTTAAGTACTTCACACTTAACGATAGCTTAACAATTTCCTCCATTCTGTCCTTTCAGTTTTTCTCTGTGAAGGACTTTTTAAACAGCTCACCTTTTTGAGTACCTTCTGTGTACTAGGCCTTGAGCACTCGCTTAATCCCCCTAGCTTCCCCCTGGAGGTGTAGATATCATTTCTTGTGCCAGTGTAGACACTCAGGCTCAGAGAAACTGCTTATTCAAAGAGACCTGGCTATAAACAGGCAGAGCTGGGGTTACGAACTGGGATTTGACAGTTTGTCTCCCCAGCTCCAAAGCTTACTCTTTCTTCTGTGACATTTATTTATTCACTCACACATTTATTTATTTATTCCGTTAATGCTGCTCTAGTGCTCAGTATGGGTCAGGCATGTACTGTTGGCTGGGATTAACATGATGAGCCAAAAAAGGGGTGCACCGTCCCTGCCTGTATGAAGCTGAGAATCCCCACTCTCTCCAGGTTAGTTCCTTGTTCAGGATTTATAGACAAGGATTAACTTCCCACAAATACAGACAAGAATGTAAAGATTGCCTTTTTTGTTTCATGTAGGAGATGACCATTTTATAAATATTCCCTTGTGTACTAATATTAAAATTGATTGCCAGCCCTAGGTTATATGTGCTTGCCTAGCGTCCTTGATGATTTCAAGATTAACGAAGCACAGAAATTAATTAGAGAGGCTGAAACTCAAGAATCCCTGGTGAGGAAAATAAGGTTTATCTGGTTTTTGTATGAGGCAGAAGCAACGACAGAAATTGAGCTCCTGTCATGAAGGATCATGTATTTAAGACATGGTTTAATAATGTTTCCTGAGGTGCTAGCAGCTTGAGCACATTGGAAAATACTGCCAAATTCCCATGTAACCACCAGCCATCAACTAGAAATAACAGGACCTACTATGTGTATCCGGACTTCAGTGCCTAGAGGGTCCAGTTGGCTGTGTCCTGGGCGTGGAGGCCCATGTCTATTAACAGGTGGGAATATTCTTCACTTCCACACACAAAATTCTTTTCTCCTGTTGGTAGAGCTTTCATTTTGCCTTTTCTGAGAGACACATAGATATAGGAAACATTTCACTTGCTAATTTACCATAAGAAGAACAACAGCCCAGGTAAGGATGGTAATGAATGGCTGGTGTTCAGCCTCCTCGTTCAACGGGGAGTAGGGTGGAGTGCCAAGGCCTGTGGGGCCCTAAAATTAACGTGACTTATCTAATGGGGCAGCAGTTACTCAGCTCCTGTTGACTGTTGCCATGAAAGAGGGCATTTCATTTTTTAAAAGAGAAGCCAGAAATCTTGATTTTTCTGTGAAACTGCCTGATATTTGCACATTGGCAACTAAAAAAAGCCCCAAACTTCTTGGGCCAACATATTTATTTTTTTTAATGTTTATTTTTTTTTATTTTGAGAGAGAGAGAGAGAGAGCGCGTGCACACATGCATGTGCACAAGTCGGGTAGGGGCAGAAAGAAAGAGAGAGAGAGAGAATCCTAAGCAGGCTCGATACTGCAGCACAGAGTCTGATGTGGGGCTTGATTTCACAAAGTGTGAGATCATGACCTAAGCCGAAATCAAGAGTCGGATGCTTGGGGCGCCTGGGTGACTTAGTCGGTTAAGCGTCCAACTTTCGCTTAGGTCATGATCTCGCGGTTCATGGGTTCAAGCCCTGCGTCGGGCTCTGTGCTGACTGCCAGCTCGGAGCGTGGAGCCTATTTCAGAGTCTGTGTCTCCTTCTCTCTCTGGCCCTCCCCTGCTCACGCTGTCTCTCTCTCTCCTAGAAATAAATAAAAATATTAAAAAAAAAAAGAGTCGGATGCTTAATTGACTGAGCCACCTCGTGCCCCTATAAGCCAACATTTTTAACTGGGCTGTCAATCATCCTAGTTTGTCTGGGGCCGAACCATCTCCTTGGACATGGGTGTTTCAGTGCTAAAATGGGGAAAGTTCTGGGCAAACCAGGATAGTTGGTCCTTCTAGAATGTGGAGGATGAAGAAAACATCTATGTAGGCTGAATAAAGTCCATAGGTGGTCAGTTTGTGACCTCTGATGTCTGATGAATAGGACAGCAAACTCGAATAGGGTTCACATGGTCACATTTTCAAAGGAGGGGAAGATATTTGATGAACAGAGAAGGACGACACATACAGGAACTAGAGATGTACAATTATTCACTTCTGTTCTCATGGTTCTTATAGGATGGCAATGACCAGATTAGAAACTCCTGTAATAAATGATTGCAGTGCTATAGTGTTCTTTTTTTTAGCTGTTTGTCCTGAAATTTGCTCAGTCAAGAAACTGACAGTGAGGAGAATGCCCTTCCTTTGGAGAGTGGGAGATCCAGAGGGTGGAAGGAAGAGACTGTGTTCTCTGAAAGGACACAGACAATCAAAGGACATATTGGAAGGTTATCTAGAAGTGTCTTGAGTTAGACTGTTTTTATCCTACTTAAGTTTTGTAACTGTAATTTTAAGGGTTAATTTTTCACAAGCTTTTCTTTAGAAAAACCTTTTGGATAGGCATTACAGACTATTACCATGGAAAGGAAACTTAAACACCATGTGGTCCGGAACTTCCAATGTTGGGGAAACTGAGGCCCAGTGTCCTATAGTCAGTTAGGGGCAGAATGGTTCAACCTGAATCTGGAATGGTGTAGATGGGTGCCGATAGCATGATAAAGGAAGGCAACCCAGGTTCTCTATTTTGCACTTCCAGCAATTAAAGACATTTCATGGTTCAAAGAACCATTAATACTTAAAAACAGGGCCACCTGGGTGGATCAGTTGGTTGAGTGTTGGACTTCAGTTCAGGTCATGATCTCACGGTTTGTGGGTTCGAGCCCTGCGTTGGGCTCTGTGCTGACAGTTCAGAGCGTGGAGCTTGCCTCAGATTCTGTGTCTCCCTCTTTATCTGCTCCTCTCCCAGTCATGTTCTGTTTCTCTCTCTCTCTCTCTCAAAAATAAACATTAAAAAAACTTAAAAGCTAAAAACAACAAAAGTCATTTCATACATTGCCTTTTGTTAATGAAGTTAAACAATAATGAATCACTGAATGCTCATATTTTTGAAACTCAATGCAACTTGTTTAAGATGAAGGACAGTGAAATAGGAGAATCCCTTATCAAAAGGTCTACTAGATTCCGTCTGGGTCGTTTCATGTGGGCAGCACACATTTCAAACTAAAAACCTATGATTTGCAAAGCATAGACAGGGAAGTTTTAAAAAAAGTTTTTCCAACCATTATTATATACTAGCATATATTTAGCTTCATTCTTCAGTTCCGAATGCATCGCTACTTCACAATAGAATTTGCTTTGAAGTCTGAGAATGAGCTTTGTGGTGAGGATATGCCTCCAGCCCCACATGGAGCAAGTAAAAATAAGGCTGATTTTTATCTTATTACAACTGGCATCCTGGAGCAGCCAAATGACTTACGCCTCCAGCCCCACATGGAGCAAGTAAAAATAAGGCTGATTTTTATCTTATTACAACTGGCATCCTGGAGCAGCCGAATGACTTACTGGTCATATTTACAGTCACAAAGAGGTATCAGTAAGGTCCAAATATTCACAAATTCCTTGTTTGAATAATTAGAATCCTCCTTGCTTCCTTTTGGGCCAAAATGAAATACATGGTTCATCTTTGGCACCTGTTTTTGTAAATTCCTCAGAGTCTTAGAATAGGATAGAAACGATAACCCAATAGCATGAATGTGCAACCAATAGACCACATGGACTAACCTAAGTTCTTTGTAGACACTAAGAATATCCTAGAGGCTGGAGATCTGTGGTCATACTGTCTTTTTTGTGGGTAGATACAGGCCATTCAATTTTTTTAAATATTTATTTTTGAGAGGGGGGTGTGGGGAGGGGAAAACAGAAAGGGAGACACAGAATCCAAGGCAGGCTCCAGGCTCTGAGCTCTCAGCACAGAGTCCGATGTGGGGCTTGAACCCATTTGAACCGTGAGATCATGACCTATATTGAGCCACTCAGGTGCCCCGTAGGTCACTTTAATATAAGCTTGGTGATAGATCAGGGTCAGAATGGCTTGGTTTGGGAGGACAACACTTAACAATGAGTTAATGGTTAAAGGCCAGACCCACAGCTGCCCCAGCACTTACCATTCCCCTCCTGATTAGATCCAGGAGGGTAGTGACAAGGAAGAAGTATGTTAATTCTTGATAACCATTTGGGGGTTGATGAAGTAGGAGAAAGAGTCAACAAAATACAATTATCAAACATTGTTTTGGTGTCCAGGCCAGATTTCCTTCCAGGACAAATCTCTGAGGGGGTGGTTTGGGTACACTATTGCAGGGGCAAATCCTAGAAGTGTTATTGCTGTTGTGTGTGTGTGGAAGCTCAAAGCAACAAACATTATTATCTCACATGATTTCTGAGGGACAGGAATTTGTGAGTGGCTTAACTGGATATTTCTGGCTTAGGGTCTCACATGAGGTTGCAGTATAAGGGGCAGACAGAGCTATAGTCATCTTAAGGCTTGACTGAAGGTTCCACGGTCTACTTCCAAGATTGTACATCATTGGCTCAAAATGGCTCATTCACATGGCTCTTGTTTGGAGGCCTCAGTGCCTTCCATTTTGCCTTTAACCTGACTGTGGGCCTACTTGAGTGTCTTAATGATAAGGCAACTAGCTGCCCTCAAAGTCAGCAATCTGAGAGAGAAGGTAGGACTATAATTAGTGTGGCCTTTGGAATTGGACTTTTGAGATTTACAGAGTCTTGGTAGCACTGACTTTGCCTCATTTCTTCCTACCTCTAAAAACCAGTGTAGCTGGGGGTAGTATGGATTTCACAAGGGTGACTAACTAACTTGCCTTAACATGGGAAGGAAATGAGTCCACATTGGAAGATGTGCAAGGTGGGAGGTGGCTACGGCACTGAAATCTGGAGAAGCCTTTTAAATAAATGACTGTTACGCATTGCTGAAAGCACTGGTAAATTATCCTTTTATATTTTTGAGAGAGAGAGAGAGCGGGAGCAATTGGGGGGGGGTGGTTAAAGGGAGAGAGAGAGAGAGAGAGAGAGAGAGAGAGAGAGAGGGAGAGAGACAGAATCTTAAGCAGGTACCACCCCCAGCACAGAGTCTGACTTAGGGCTCAGTCTCACAACCCTGGTATTGTGACCTGAGCTGAAGTCAAGAGTTGGACGCTCAGCCAACTGAGCCACCCAGGCACCCCAAATTATCCTGTTTTTAAACACATTTAAATAGAAGGATTTGAGCAAGGGTTTAGCCCAAACCTTTCATCTTAAAGATGGAAGTTGAGGACATGAGAAGTGAAATTCTACATAAATATTTGTGTGTTTATATTTAAAAGAGTCATCATCTTTAATTAACCTTTGTGGGTGGATTATAGAGTATAGTATAGATAAACCATCTGTGGACTTTTCCAAGCTCATAACAAAATGTTTACACTGGATGAGGTAGTGATGTGATCAGTGCTTTAATATGATAGAAGATGATCATTTACATGAAGAAAGCCAAGATAGTGACCGGCAATGAAGAAACCAGAAATGTGATTCTCCGCAATCTTTGAATCATGTGAATTTGAATGTGGATAAAGGATCGAGATCATAAACCTAATTGTCCCCCACATGAATGGGAGAGTAGATTGTTGGGAAGTTGTAAAGAAAGTTTCTTCTTCTAGGCCTCAAAACTTTCAGGAAAAGGAAAGCAAAGTCTTGAGTAACTTGCTTAACCTTGCTGAGACCCATTTCCTCTTTTGTCAAATGACAAAAGGTTGCTTTTGATAGCAACCTTGTGGGATTATTGTGATGATTAGAAATAATCTAATACTAAGTGGGTATTCAAAAAATGGTAGCTGATTCTATTATTGTTACTATTATTATTATTATCATTATATATTTTTTTCTTCAAGGCATTAAGCTCACAACCGATATGCACTCATTCTTACCTAGAACTTTTATTTCCTTGGTACTTAAAATGACATTGAAGGATTTGAAAGGTGCCAGTTGGAAGAAGGTGTGATCCTCCTCGTCCCCTGCAGCCTTGTTAGGTAGTGTTTCCCCTGTGGCCATTTGCAGCAGAATTACATCCTTGTTTGTCAAAAATGCAGATTCTTGGATCCTGCCACAAATCTACTGAGTCAACATATCTAGGGATGAAACCCTGTAGTCTGCATTCTTAACAATCAATCCAGATGATTCTTATGCCCACTAAAGTTTGAGAACCACTGTATGAGGTGCTCTGGAGACTTTGTGGGGCTCCCAGAGGGCAAGGCAGCTGAATTGATCTTGACCAGAAGTTTTCCAAATTTCTTTATTATGTACCCTCATTTTTTTATGATGCAAATTTTATTTATTTATTTATTCAAATTTTAGAGAAAGAGAGTGAGGGCATGAGTTGGGGGGGCGGTGAGAGAGAGAGAGAGAGAGAGAGAGAGAGAGAATCCCAAGCAGGCTCCATGCTCAGTGCAAAGCCCAACATACGGCTCAATCCCATGACCTGAGACAAAATCAAGAGTTGGATGCTCAACTGACTGAGCCACCTGGGTGCCCCTATGAACCCCCTTTAATAAAATCTTTTATATAATGTAATCTTAATGTTTATGGATTTGTATTTATACATTATTCATAAATTGTTTACATGCACCACCATGTTAAATATCATATACATTATAAAACAAAATAGAATTTTTAAAAAGATGATAAAAAAATTTTATGTAAAAATGTTTTTTTTTTTTTTCTCATAACCTACTGGATCATATGATATATACCTGGGGATTTAAACTGCCAAGCCAGAAGAGATCACTATGTTTGTGTTTATTCAATTACTTATTAAGTAAACATTTACAGAATTATTTCCAAAGACTCTAAAGCCTCACTGTGAATGATCATCTCCTCCTGTTACACTGAAGCACTAATAACATCACTGCCTCACTGTGTGCAAGGTTCTGTGGGTAGGAGGGTTCAGTTCATCTCCTTCAGGTAGTAGAGTGGTGCTGCATCTAGTTCAAGTCTATATTGAAAGTCACAAAAGTATAAGTTGACGAAATATTTGGAATTGGAAGAAAGTCCAAGATAGTCTTGGTACATCATTAAGAACCCAAGCAACAAACTGAAACAGGTAAATGGCCCTCACTGAATTAGACAGAGCACCCTCTTTGGGAAGGCTGAGTGGTGCTGTGGGAAGAACACTGGACTTGGTTTTGGAAGACCTACATGTGGGCATGTGTGTCTGTGCTTCTTTATTTACTGGCTGTGTGACCTTCTATAAATTATTTACTTTCCTTGTACTTCTATAAACACTCCTTTGTAAGACAAGGATAATAATGCCTTTTCTGCTGACCAGACATAATCGCTAGCACAATCAAACTGTTCTCATCTTTGATAATGATCTTGTAGAATCCCAGGCTTGATCCATCAGCTGTCCATAGCTACTGTTTATTGAGTGCCTGATGGATATTCCAAAGTGTCACTAGGTAAGTAGAATCTCACTTATCTTGACTGTGCTAGAACAAGCAAGGTTTTATTCCTCTGAACTCATCAACTGCTCACCTTCTATCTGTGACACTTCCATGCCCACAGAGATGAAGAGAAGTGACTTCAAAGCCTGGCTTTAACGCTCTGACATTTAATTTCCTTAAGCCTTCATTCCCTCATCTGTAAAATATGATAATGATATTTATCCTCCAAATTATTTTGGGAAATATCTGAGATAATTTATGTGAAGTGCTTGGTGCAATTGAAACAGTAAAAATTGAATAATGATTGTTACTTAAATGGCAAATGTAGTAAGGCACTCTTTCAACATTTTGGTAAATAAAAACTACAACTTGATACATCTCTTCAGAATTGGATTTCACTTGGTGATTCTAAAAAAACCAAGTCATTTGACCTACATTTTATATGATTACTTTTGACCTTACTTTTATATGATTAATCTTTTTATACTGGTTGTTGAGAATGAAGTTAAAAGATTTCTTTTAACATTCAGGTAGGGAATGAATAATGACCAGCTTGATAGAATGGAATTTTTTACTATGTTTTGGACTATTGTAGATTTGAGAACTACCCCCAAATGAAGACTTAATATTTACCAGACATAGAAATAAAAGGAAAAAATATTTCTAATGTAATAAGATGTAATCATGACGTAATGAGCCAGTAGTTTTGTATGTACCACAACAAAGTTCTGATCTTGACTTTTAAACTATGTGGTACAAATCTTACCCTAATATTTAATAACAGCGGATTTTTTTTCTTGTTACACAAGCTGTTGACATAGCTTAAATGACTCACTTAATGACTCATGATGCAATGGACTGGCAGTTCCTTCTTCCTTACTTATACAAAGATGATTTGATTATAAAAAGTCACATTTTGGCTGACCATAGCTTACCTTCATAATAGGCCTGCAGCTTAAGAAATGCCCCCAAAGACTGAACAGTATTTATTTCTGAGTTAATTTAAATGCAGTTTTCCTAAATGTCCTAAGTGTAATAATCTTTAAAACAAGGACTCTTCTACTGCTTCAGTTTGAGACTGATCTTCCATATTGTAATTTCTCTTGGTATATTACTCTGCTTTCCTATCACTGTAGGTTCATAGTGACATAGAGTATTAGAACAGGAAAGAGCCTTTGAGATCTAACTCTACTCTCTCATTTTTTACATGTGAAAACTATGATCCAGCCAAGTCAACCATTTTCATCAGCTTCAGAGTAGAGAATAGACTTTAGGTCACAACTCTGAGGTCTCTGTTCATGGTTTATTTCTACCCAACTCATCTTTCAATTTCTCTGACTCCAGGCTTAATTTTCTTTTTCTTTCTTTCTTTCTTTCTTTCTTTTTTTTTTTTTTGCTTCAGATATATAAAAGTGTGGGAAAATTAGATTAAACTAAAACATGGTGTTCAATCCCTTCTCTAGAACAAGCTTTGATGTGTGAGTGGAAACACTGGTATTTCAAGGTTTCCACCACAGAGGTGTGGCATATTGACCATGGACATGTTATGGGATTTGGCTGCATGCATTCTATTATAGCTTTGGCACTGGGCCTCTTATAAACGGCGTACAGAATTGTCTCCAATTTTAGTGAATATTCACATTGAGAAATCATGTTTATTTCTCCTTTTGCATTGTAGCATGACTTTAAGTATTCCTTAGTGAATTAAGTACACTGCAGTTCCCAAGTCAAATTCAGGATTTTATATATATTATAAAATATTGATTAATAAATTGTATATTAGACCCAAAAATCATTATTGAGCTTTAGTTGAAGAGAGCTGATCTGATATCCTGGGAGTTGTAAATATTGTATAGTAATAGTGCATTTTATATTATTGAAACAGAAGATGACATTTAGCAAATATAAAAGTAAAACATTTAGCAAAAAAGGCCAGGTAGGTATATGAGTATAGCATCAGAATGGTGTAAGACAGGATCCTAGAATTATGTGCTTATAGAGAAAAATGGTATCATGGAGATTTGAATATACCAGATGAACACAAGTCTAGATGTTGCAATTTCAGGGTAGAAAATTGTGAACAAAGAAATAATCCCAGAACCAAATATGCATTACTACATGTCAAGGAGCAGTGTGAAGGGTGAGGAATCTGAGATTTCTAGAAAAATGTAGATTGTTTCCACTACCTTATTTCTTTAGACTCTGTACTTAAGTTTCTACTCCTTCACTCTTCTGAAACTGA
Source organism: Hyaena hyaena (assembly GCF_003009895.1). Lineage (NCBI taxonomy): Eukaryota > Metazoa > Chordata > Mammalia > Carnivora > Hyaenidae > Hyaena > Hyaena hyaena. Next base: position 137,565 of record NW_024081213.1, on the reverse strand, counting down.
GTTCAGAAAAGTCATCAATGAATTGCAGTTTGCCTACTTTCTTCTTCAAGGAGTATGACATTTGACACTATTGTCTACTTCCACCTAGAAGCTCTCTTCCTTTTAGCTTCTATGATGTGGCTGCTGCTGCGGAGTAGGTTTCTGCTGCTTTTTTCTTTCCTTCGCTCATATCATAAACATTGATATCCAGTATTCCATACTTGGTCCTTTTGTAATGCAGCAAGAAATCATAAACATACAAAATGAACCAAATTACATGTGCCCATTGAAGACATTGCTAATTGATTTTGGCAATTTTCTCTCATCCATGATGCCATCCTAGCATTCTCAAAAATGCTTCAGGAAACCACCGTACTATCAGAGTTCACATATGAGAGGAAAATCTTTTCCCCACTCCCGTTTTATATATTCATCTCAGAGGAGTTCATCTGTAGTCATGACTGTAATCTCAAAAATCCTGGAGCTTATTCATTAGTGTCTCTAGCATCCTTCACAGTGCTTGTAGAGCATGTGGGTTGGATAAATATTTGAAGAATAAATGATAGAATGTTCGATAAGCTAACAGTGTCTAAGTATGTTCTGACATATCTTGGGTGCTTGAATGCAATTAAAATTGAGTTGTAGTGAGCATAGAGAATATACAAAATACTGGTGATATTACAATGAGGTATGTGCATGTTGAGAAATTTTATTTCTGACCAAAAATTACTTTCTCTACAAGACTTTATAATTATTTTCAAATAAGTAAACTTAAGACCTGTTCAGTAATGAGAAGCACCCAGGGGAGACGTGAAAGTTTGAATTGAGGGTTTGAAGGGAAAGTGATAGGCTAGTCCAGTGGGATATTTTCCTCAAACTTGTAAATTCCAATCCAATGGCCAGTGAACATAAAGTGTGTTTTCTATTTATTCCTACCGAGGTTAAAGTAATAACACATGCTTTTGCACAGTACTTTGTAAACTTGTGAAAGAATTCTAAACCTTTGATAATCAGAGTTGTAGCCTGATGTCTTTTCTGAACATTAATAATGTAAATAAATCACTAAAATGCTTACTACAAAGATGCTCCCAATAAAACATGTTTAAAGGAGAATAAAGTACTGTCAACTTGGAGCCTGATTTTTCTCTTTCCTCATTTTCTCATTTTTAGATTGATCTATAAAGGAGGATTTTTATATAGTATGAGTATGATCCATTGAGGTCTTATTGCCTACATTTTATCTATTTGTGTCCCATCTCTACCATTTTTTTTGTTTGTTTTATGAAAGCACAATAGTACATAGCATGTAGTGCTAAGTAAGTGTTGGATGTTACATTTGTATATTACCAAAGATGCTTGGCTCTAGTTGGGGGTGTGAAGTGTACATTTTTCAAGGCAGGTGATAAGGTGGTAGTTCTCAGGGTCTGGGTTTGAAGCCTAAAAGTGAGCCACCAACTCATACTGCATTTATGCTAGCATGCATTCAATTTTAGGGTGTAACCAGAAAGTGGAAGCACACAGGTGGGGTCGAAGATCCCAGGACAGGAGGGCCGACGTGTTAATGATGTATTAATTTTCTAGTGTGGGTGTTGGCAAACTTTTTCCCGCAAATCAGTATTTCATGTTTGTAGGCCATATGATTTCTGTTGTAATTACTCGACTTGGCTGCTGTAGTGTGAAAGCCACCAGAGACAACACATGTTCTAATAACATCGTATAAAAATAAGGGGCATCTTAGCTTTCTTCCAGGGGCCACAGTTTGTAGACTCGTACTCCAGTGGTATGGTTTTGGTGCTCCATTAGTTTTCTCAAGTCTACAAATTCTTTTTAATTTAATTTATTTCTTTTTTTTTTATCCTCTGTGTGTGCTTGTGTGTTTGCCTTTGCTTAGTCTTTAATTTTTATCTTTCTTATTTTTAACATGGGTTGAACTTTAGTTTGCTCTGATGTAGGTTCATTCTTCTGGACACTTTCTACCTCATCTGAGATTTGTTTCTCCTCCATTCAGAGCATAATTTAAGAGTTGCCTAATGAGATTAGAACTACATGAGGTCTACTGGAAGACCTGCGCCCCATCCTCTCATCGGAGATTTTGATAAATTTTCTGTACTAAAGATCAAACTCGTTGGGAGTGCATTTTATTCCTGGACAGATTCTCTTGAGCTTTAGATTATTTTCAAGTTCTTCACGGAGTCCTGGAAAATGGTAAAGCCTTGAGTGTTAACTCCTCCTGAAATTACCTATGCACTCCATTGGTTCACATGTCTCTAAATTTTGGGGGTAGGGTGGGGAGAGAGGAGAGAGGTGTTAGCAAGACTTTTATGGACCTTTCTGACCCAAAGTATTAATTCGATATTGTTTCTGGTAACTAGGAACAGGATTAGTAGACACTCTCAATTCCTTTTATTTCTATTTTTTTAGATTTCTCTTTTTAAAGTTTACAGCATAAGCTTAGATTCTCTCGTTTGGTAACTGACGGCTTTTTTTATTCTTGCTTTTCACATTGCTCGTGTACCTATTTTGTTTATTTGAGAGCAGAATAGTATGGTGGCTGAAGACAAAAGCCCTGGATTTAGACTGGTTGGGGTCAAATCTCAGGTCTACCTGAGCTTCAGTTTTTACATCTGTATATTGGGATGATAGTAGTATTAGTTTTCACAAAAATAAACTATCAAGTGTGTTAACATGTATAATGTCCTTAAAATAATGTCAGGTGCACCGTAAGCTCTATTCATATTTTAATTATTGATACATATTTTTGATTTTTGTTTTCTCAAATACTGAGATAGGTGACTGTGCTAGTTGGTTTACTCTGCCATATTGGCCTTCAGCATGACTAGTTTTGAAGCTCTGTAGTCATTCTTTATTAGAAATTAAACCTAAAAAGCTGATACCAAACTATCATAATCACTTATGGATAGAAGAAGCAGAAAGAAAAAAAGCATATATTTAATAGATAAGTAAATTGGAAAGGGTTGGCCTTACAACTGTTTATAAATGAGGTTGATTCATTTTCAGCTCTGTGTAGCCTTGATTTATTCTGCTCTCCGGGCTCATAAGTGACTTGACTCATTTCAAAGCATACACTTCCTAGTTTGTTTTGTCTGTTTGTCTCACATCAATCTCTTCCAAATTCCCTCCCTTGACCTTGCCTTTTGGCCACAAATGCCTCTTCTCATCTCTTGCCACCTGGAATGATGTTGGTTCCAGTCTTTCCACTAATTTCCATGTAAAGGCAGTGTTTGTATTCCTGGCTCTAAATGGCTGCAGAGAGATTGGTCATTGCTTGCTGTGTTTTCACACATTGTGTTAGGTATAGACTGGATCCTTCCTTTACTTAGATGTAAGGTTTAGGGTGAAAGGATCCTATCAAAATCAGAGCTACAGGCTTCATAGAAATCTCTTGGCATGTAAGGACTGGTGGAAAATTTTTAGCAGGTTGCATTAGGGACTTGGAATTTACAGATAGGTCCAGTGGTTTTTTTTTTAATAATAGTAAAAATTTTTATTTTTTTATTTTAACTTTTACTTGCACATAGTTGACACACAGTGGATAGAACTAGTTTTGCATAGATTCTTTACAAGATCTTCTCTCAGTCCTTTTGTGGGAGTTTTTGTAGTCTTGAAGTTATATTGCAGCAAAATTGAAATAAACGACCCTATTTTTTCTTACAATCAGCTTTATTCAAAAGTTTTCAAAAATTTACATCTGAGAAGAGTCAGTGCAAAAGTTCAAATCTGCCAGATACTCATACTAGCTATAGGTGAACTCATCTTCCGTTTAGTTAAGCAATGCCCCTGGTCAATTGTGTGCTCTACATGCATTTAAAAAAATTTTTTTTAATGTTTTATTTATTTCTGAGAGAGAGAGAGAGAGAGAGAGAGACAGCGTTAGCAGGGGAGGGTCAGAGACAGAGGGAGAAACAGAATCTGAAACAGGCTCCAGGCTGTGGGCTGGCTGTCAGCACAGAGCCTGACGCGGGGCTCGAACCCGTGAACCGTGAGATCATGACCTGAGCCGAAGGTGGACCCTTAACCAACTGAGCCACCCAGGCGCCCCTCTACATGCATTTTTTAATCTTCTCCACCACCGTCTCCACTGTGATCCAATAAATATGCCTGTCTTTGTGAAGCTTACATTCTAGCAGGGAACAAGAAACAAAGGAAGGAAGGAAGGAGTCTATTTTAATAAAAGAAACATGGCTGAATGGGATGCACAGTTGAATTAATTTTTTGGTAAAATGAGGATCAAATAAGAACTCATTTTTGTCTCAATCTTTGATGAAAATATATCTCAAAAGCATACAGTTACTCTCCTACCTTAATATTGAACATGCAAAGGTTAGCTTGACTCAGTGCTGATCCTGGGACTTAATCTGAAAATCAAAGAATATCTTTGATAACATTTTTGTCTTGTTTTCTCCTAAAAATAGATTTTTTTCATGAAAGAAAATGTGTTCCTTGAATTCTGATTAATTGAGGGTTTGATATTTTTCTCGTAGCTCTTGTTTATGTTACCACAGAATGAGGTGTGACCTTAATATTTAGTCAGTCTGAGTCATGGTGGCTCATGAGGTCAGGAGCGTTAAGTCAAGGCTTACTATCTCCAAGTTTCTGTGTATCCAGTCTACATGAGACCCCAGTGATGAACCAGTTTTTTTAAGTCATGTCTCTTTCCACTACATTCATATGAATATGTCAAGAAATGGAAAGAATAGGGGCGCCTGGGTGGCTTAGTCGGTTGGGCGTCCGACTTTCGCTTAGGTCATGATCTCGCGGTTCGAGCCCCGCATCGGGCTCTGTGCTGACGGCCAGCTCAGAGCCTGGAGCCTGTTTCAGTCTGTGACTCCCTCTCTCTCTGACCCTCCCCTGCGCACGCTGTCTCTCTCTCTCTCTCTCTCTCCTAGAAATAAATAAAAAATATTTAAAAAAAAAAAAAAAGAAATGGAAAGAATATTAGCATGCTTATTTAAACAAATTAGGCAACATTTCAAGTATTCAGAGTTATTCTGAAAGTAATATAACAGACTCTCAAGTTACTGCAATCCAGATTTCACACAGGAGTTGAGGACTTTTAAATCCTTAAAAAAATTAAGTGTAACATAGTTGTGTCTGTCTCCCCTTAATACTTTTTCCTTCCCTCTCTCCTTAGAGGTCATTGTTTTGAAAATGGTATAAGCATCACTCAGCTATTGCTGTGTGCAAAAGTCACTCCAGTGGCTTAAAACAGGTAGTTATTATTGCTCATGAGTCTACACGTCAGCTGGTTCTACTGATATGAGATAAGCTGGGATGATCTTAGGGAGGCTTGCTCATGTGTCTCTGGTCAATTGGCAGGTCAACAGGGAGCTGGCTTGTGATGGTGTGGCCTTTATCATGTGTCTGGAGATTAGCTGATTGTTGGCTGAAGTGGTAGAATTGGCTGGGTTGCTCATCATTTATTAGGCCAACTCAGGCTTATTCACAAGGTAGCAGAAAGATTCTAAAAGGGAAAATAGAATGGAAATGTGCAGGGCCTCTAGCAAAACATTGCTTCCATTGCATTCTGTTGGTGAAAATGAATATCACAAAATACCAGCTTGGACAGATGGGAAAATAGACTTTGCTTCTTGGTAGATATAGTGGTAAATATTGTAAGGGGGAATGGATTTCTAGGAGGGGGGAAGATTGTGTCTCTTTCAGTAATCTGTTACATACATAGCATATGTATTTTTTCCATGTATGTGTCTTACGTTTTTAGTAGATGTGTTCACATTTGCAAGTAATATTTTGGATTATTATAAAAATTAGCACAATAAATATTCAATATATGACTTTGCACATTGCTTTTTAAAAAAACCACAATGAAATTTTTGAAATTTACTATTATAATGAATTTAATGCATATGAGATCATAATTTACCTATACATTCTCTTGTTGGTGGTGATTTAAATTATTTCCCATTGGGGTGCCTGGGTGGCTCAGTTGTTTAAGCGGCTGACTTTAGCTCAGGTCATGATCTCACAGTTTGTGAGTTCAAACCCTGCATCAGGCTCCATGCTGACAGCTCAGAGCCTGGAGCCTGCTTCAGATTCTGTGTTTCCCCCTCTCTCTGCCCCTCCCCTGCTCATGCTCTGTCTCTGTCTTTCAACAATAAATAAACGTTAAAAAATTTTTTAAATTATTTCCCATTATTTTTTGCAATCACAAGTAAAGCTGCAATGACCTTGCCTGTATGCAAATTTGTGTGTATGTATGAGAGTTTCTCCAGGTATGTTTTTTTTTTAAATGTTTATTTATTTTGAAAGAGAATAGGGGAGAGGCAGAGAGAGGGAGAGAGAATCCCAAGCAGGCTCCATACTCAGCATGGAGCCTGACGCAGGCTTCAATTTCAAGAGTGTGATATCATGACCTGAGCTGAAATCAAGAGCTGGATGCTTAGACTGAGCCACCCAGTGCCCCTCCACCTGTTTCTAAAAATGACCTGATTAGGTTGTACCACACATACCTTTTCAGCTTTATTGGATGTTGCCAGATGGTTCTCTGAAGTAGTTAGACTAATATACACACCCATCAGGGTGTATAATATAGTTTCATTTCTCCCTACATCCATATAAGTTACACTTTCTGTTATCAGATTTATTTTTATTTATTTATTTAAATTTATTTCAAAGAGGGAGAGAGAGAGAGAGAGACAGCGTGAGCAGGGGAGGGTCAGAGAGAGAAGGAGACACAGAATCCCAAGCAGGCTCCAGGCTCTGAGCTAACTGTCAGCACAGAGCCCGACGCAGGGCTCGAACCCATGAACGGTGAGATCATGACCTGAGTCGAAGTCGGACGCTTAACCGACTGAGCCACCCAGGCGCTCCAGATTTATTTTTATTTTTTGTGGAACCAGTTGAAGAGTGCTGTCATTTTAATTCCATATCATTTAGTAAGATTGAACATATTTTATATGTACACTGGCCAGATAAATTTCCTCTTCTGTAAATTAATTGCCTATTCATATATTTCAACATTTAAATTTTATTTTTAATACTAAAAATGTTTCCATTGAATTATTTTATTAGTGGCAGTTAAAAGTATATAAATACTGGAAACCCATCCTTTTTCAATTATATATATCATCTTTTTGATTGTGACGTATCTTTTAACTTGACTTATGTTTTCTGCTATGCAGATGCCTTTTAATATTAATATAATCAAACATTTCAGTATGTTGCTTTAAGGCTGTGCATTTCTTCCCCTTTTTAAATTTTGTTTTAAGTTTTTACTTTAATGTCAGTTAGTTAACATATGGTGTTAGATTAGTTTCAGGTGTACAATCTGGTAATTCAACCCTTCCATACATCACCCTGTGCTCTTCACTACAAGTGCACCCCTTAATCCCCATTACCTATTTTTTCACCCATCCTGCTACCCACTTCCTTCTGATAACCATCAGTTTGTTCTCTATTATTAAGAGCTTGTTTCTTGCTTTGTCTCTCTCTTGTTTCTTTCCCCCTTTACCCATTTGCTTTGTTTCTTAAATTCCACATATGAGTGATAGAGCATTTGTCTTTCTCTGACTGACTTATTTTGCTCAACATTATACTCTGTAGCTCTATTCATGTCCCTGCAAATGGCAAGGTTTCATTCTTTTTTATGGCTGATTGTAGGGTACTTCTATTTTTAACTTTTTGAGTTAAACATTCTGTTGTCCAGAGTAGCTACAGCTGTTTGCATTCTCACCAACAGTGCATAAGTGTTCCTTTTTCTCCACATCCTTGCCAACACTTGTTTTTCTTGTGTTGTTGAGTTTAAGCATTCTGACAGGTGTGAGGTGATAGCTCATTTTAGTTTTGATTTGTATTTTCCTAATGATAAGTGATGATGAACGTCTTTTCATGTGTCTGTTGGCCATCTATATGTCTTCTGTGGAGAAATGTCTGTTCATGTCTTCTGCCCATCTTTTAATTGGGTTATTTGTTTTTTTGGGTGTTGAGTTTTATAAGTTTTATTTATTTAATTTTACTTATTTTTTAGAAAGAGTGAGAGCATGTGAGCAAGGGAGAGGGGCAGAGGGAACTAGAAAGAATCTCAAGCAGGCTCCATGCTCAGCATGAAGCCCAATGTGGACTCAGTCCCTTGACCCTGGGATCATAACCTGAGCCAAAATCAAGACTTGGTTGCTCAACCGACTGAGCCACCCAGGCGTCCCTATAAGTTCTTTATGTATTTTGTATACTGACACTTCATCAGATATGTCATTTGCAAATATCTTGTTCCGTTCTATAGGTCACCTTTTAATTTTGTTATGGTTGTGCATTTTTTGTCTTGCTGAGAAAACTTTCCCTACCAGGATATCATAGATATATTTTCTTATATTTTATTCCAAAGTTTGAAAGTTTTTCTTAATCCCTCTGGAATCTGCTTTGTGTATGATATAAAAGAGGCATCTAATTTTATCTTTTTCTAAATAGAAGGCCAGTTGTTCTGGCACAAGTTATTAAATAATCTTTTCTTTTTCAATGATTTATGATGCTAATGTGTCATATTCCGAGTTCCCATGTAGACATGGATTTATCTCTAGGCCCTTTAACCCTATTTGATTGGTCCCATTTCCACCTCTGCACCATTTCTATACCCTTTTATTGACTGTAGCTTTGTAGTAAGTTTTATACCTGGTAGGGACTCTTTTTTGCCCATGCTTTTTCCTGTTAAATTTGAGAGCAGCTTGTCAACTTAAAGAGTAGAAAATTCCATGCAACAAGGAAAAGTAGACTAAGGTAAGGGGGATTGAGTAGGGTGATGGAGATAGGCCTCACTGAGAAGTAAGACTTGAGGAAAGACATACGGGAAATAATTCAGGCAAAAGGTTTTCTGGGGAAGAGTCTTATGAGTAGAAGGAACAGTCAGTGCCAAGGCTCTGAGCCAGCTGTGAGGGAGGAAGAGCAAGGAGGGCAGAGAAACTGAAGCAGAATGAACGTGGGATAGAACTAGGAGTTGAGGTCCTCTGGGGACCATAAGTGCGCCTGAGGAGTGCTTACTGGGGGCAGCGAGCCAGTGTAGCATATTGGCTTTTGTTCTGTGTGAGATGGGAAGCCATTGCAGGGTTTTGAGTGGAGTCCTGACATAGTGCCTTAAAATTTCAAAGAATCTCTCCAGCTCCTGTATTGAGGATTAAAAGTGGGGAGTAAGTGCAGGAACAAGAGAGCAGTACTGGGGCCGTGGCGGTAATCTAGGGAGAGAGGCGGTGGCTTGGACCCAGCTGCCTGCAAAGTGTTGGCATGAGGAGTAGCTGGATTCTGGTTATATTTTCCAGGGAAGGCCAATAGGATTTCTTGGTGGATTGAGTGCTGGGGTGTGAAGAAGAGAGGAGTCGGGATGACTCCCAGGGTTTTGTCATGGACACCTAGAAGGAGTTACTATTAACTGCTTAGGGTTGTGGGAGGAGGGAGTTTTAGTGAAAGATCAAAACTCAGTTTTGAGCATGCTGAGTTTGAGATGCCTATTAGGCGTGTAAGAGGAGCTGAGTCTGGAGTTTAGGGGAGAGGTTGAGGGTGAGGATATAGATTTGGGAGTCATCAGCATACATCTGGTATTTAAAATGTGAAGACCAGGGGCGCCTGGGTGGCTTAGTCGGTTGGGCGTCCGACTTTCGCTTAGGTCGTGATCTCGCGGTTCGTGGGTTCGGGCCCCGCGTCGGGCTCTGTGCTGACTGCCAGCTCAGAGCCTGGAGCCTCTTTCAGCCTGTGACTCCCTCTCTCTCTGACCCTCCCCTGCTCGCGCTGTCTCTCTCTCTCTCCTAAAAATAAATAAAAACATTAAAAAAAAAATTTAAAAAAAAAAAAATAAATAAAATGTGAAGACCAGATGAGATCGTCTAGGATGAGAGTAGAAAGAGCAGTGTCCAAAGACTAAGCTCCTGGCTAAGAAGTCTAAGTAAACATCACACCAGAGACCTATTTGGAGCGATGGAAATGTTCCAAAATTGGATTGTAGTAGTGTGGTTGTGTGACTTTAAATTTACTAAAAAAAAAAAAAAAAAAAAAAATCACTGAAGTAGACACTTAAAACATGTGAAGTTTATGGCATGTAAATTATGTCTCAACAGCGTTGGCTGTTAGAAAAATACATTTAAAAAAGGAGTCAAATAGATGAGGAGGTGCCACTGAAGAATATTTGGGAAGAAGTGGCCAGAGTTAAGGGAAAAAACAAGGGACCATGGAATTCTGGCAAACAAGTCAGTATCATCTTCATTCTTTGTGTTAATTCTTCTTTGTATCCTTTCTCTACTCTATTTTTCCTAGCTAAAGTTGGGTAAAAGAAATTAAACATTGTATTTGCTCAAGCTTGTATTTGCTCAAACATGTACTTAATCCAGGTTGACATCCTTGTTCCGCCAGCCTTTCTTTGGAGCAAGTACCATGCAGAAATTCCCTCAGATTAAAAAAAGACAGATTAATATTGGAGGAAAGGGGTAAGGGGGAGAAGGGGGCAACTTCACGCTGAAGCATCATTGCTAAGATGATCTTCACAGGTGGAGAAGTAACAACGGAGGGCAGAGCGATCTGGATCTGAGTTCCAGAGCCCTGGGCGTCCCGGTAGTGGTGGTGGGCTGCTTTGTAAGTAGAGAAGCAAAGTTTACAACAGTTTAAATGGACATGAAAAGAATGTAGAAAATTCCGTGACAGTGGCTTTTCCTGCTCTTATATAGAGCCTACGACATATAGGTCAGGCTTTGTGACTTTGGGAACTGATGGGATAAGATACCTATCTTTCTTTTTTTTTCTTTTTTTTTTTTTTTACAAATAGTTTATTGTCAAATTAGTTTCCACATAACACCCAGTGCTCATCCCCACAAGTGCCCTCCTCCATGCCCATCCCCCCTCCCCCCTACGTCCATCAGTCCTCAGTTTTTGTCAGCATTCAAGAGTCTCTCATGGTTTGCCTCTCTCCCTAATGTAAGGGCTCTGGTGGCATTATGCAAAGCAGCACAGGGTTTTTTAGTCACTCCTCCAGCGGAAGCCTCCACTTTAAAGGGCGTGGCGTGTTGCAAGCCATATGAAGTAATTTCTTAGAAGTGTACTTAATAAGGGAGGATTAAAGCAAAGCAAATACAATTCTCAGGATCTGAATAACCTGCGAGCAAGCATAGATTTTAATTGTTCATGTTTCTCAATGCTGAGAAAGTTTGCAAAAATCTTAGGCCCAAATGGGGAAACTCAAAAGTGAACTCAATATATTGAGTGTAAAGTGTAACAGATGAATGGGGTGCCTGGGTGGCTCAGTCGGTTAAGCGTCTGACGTCGGCTCAGGTTGTGATCTCACAGTTTGTGGGTTTGAGCCCCGCCTCAGGCTCTGTGCTGACAGCTCAGAGCCTGGAGCCTTCTTCAGATTCTGTGTCTTCCCCCCCACTCATGCTCTGTTTCTGTCTCAATAATAAATAAACATAAAAAAAATTAAAAAATGTAACAGGTGAAGAAGCAACCATGTCACAGATGTAAGTAAGTCGTAAGAATTCATGCCAACCTTCTACATCTTCTGCTAGATAACATGAGTATGTTTCTGGAGGAGGAAAATAAAGGAGATGCAGAAAATAAAGATCTAGAGCAGGACCTGGGTAAAATACCTATATTTTAATAGATTGGAGTTTGGATCATTTCACTTTCACTGCTATATTAGCATGAAAGATACTATTTATTTTAGCACATCTCATTCAAAAAGCTAAAAACTAATTATGTGTGGATTATTTTGACTAGAAAAACATTTATTGCTTATTCTAATAAATAGTTTATTAGAAATCACTACAAAATCACAAAACCTTTTTTTAATTAAAATTTTTGTTTAATATTTAGTTTTGAGAGAGAGGGAGAAAGAGAGAGAGAAAGAGACAGAGCACGAGCAGGGGAGGGGCAGAGAGAGACACAGAATCTGAAGCAGGCTCCAGGCTCTGAGCTGTCAGCACAGAGCCTGATGTGGGGCTCGAACTCAGGAACCGCAAGATCATGACCTGAACCTAAGTCAGATGCTTAACTGACTGAGCCAACCAGGTGCCCAATTTTTTTTTAATTTTTTAAAGTTTATTTATTTATTTTGAGAGAGAGAGAGAGAGAGAGAGAAAGAGTGTGGGAGGGGCAGAGAGAGAGGGAGAGAGAGAGAATCCCAAGCAGGCTCTGCTCTGTCAGCACAGAGCTCGATATGGGGCTTGAACTCATGAACCACGAGACTGTAATCTGAACCAAAACCCAAGTCTGATGCTTAACCGACTGAGCTACCCAAGGGCCCCCAAATCACAGAAACCTTTTAAAATTAATTGGAACGTATTGCCACTTCATTTTTAAAAAGATGCTTATTTATTTTGGAGAGAGAGAGAGACAGAGTGTGAGCAGGGGAGGGGCAGAGAAAGAGGGAGACAAAATCCGAAGCAGGCTCCAGGCTCTGAGCTGTCAGCACAGAGCCCAACATGGGGTTCAAACTCACGAACCACGAGATCATGACCTGAGCCAAAGTCAGACACTTAATTGACTGAGCCACCTAGGCGCCCCACAAAGATGTTTCTGATAGAAAGGTGGTAGTTGAAGAGAAGGGGTTCCGTTTGAAGAGTGGTGATTTTTTCCTATTCTTGCAGTCCTGGCAGTGGTAGCTCAGGAACCATCCAGAGAAGTAGCTGCTTTGTTTCCTAGGGGAGTAGTCTTTCTGGGGGCACTCACCTGCTCCGTGAGCTTCTCTAAGGCGCCAAGCCCTGGGGATAGTAAACACACGCCCTGTCCCCCCTCACCCCTCATACAGGCCGCGCCTGACCATGAATGGGTTGTCTGAGACAGTGAAGTCAGGCGGCATGGAGTGGCCTGGTGGTTGGGGGTAGCCATTTCCTCATCCGTCCATTTAGAATGTGTTATTGAGTGCCATCTGTGTGCCGAGATCAGTGTTAGAAGCTAAGATACAGCAACCAATCAGGTAGACATGGAGCCTGCTTCCATTACTTTAGTAAATTCATACCTATTTAGAATCTGTGTTGGGGAGCTGACAGCACAGAGCCTGCTTGGGATTCTCTCTCTCCCTCTCTCTCTGCCCCTTTCTCCCCTTATCAAAATAAGTAAATAAACATTAAAAAAAAGAACTTGTGCTAAGTACTACGAAGGAAAGGCACAGGAGGCTGTGATGGAGCAAACAGGAGAAGGCAGCAGCACAGAAGCCTAGAGAATAGGGTGGCTGAGTGTATAAAAGGGAAGAAGAAAGGCACAGTGAAGTGGCCTTGCGGCCAGGCAGTTATGGTGGCATTGCCCAATTTCCCAGGAAGAGGCTCGCCCTGAAGGGACAGGAGTCTAAGGGGAAGGGCCACCTTGAGAGTGGAAGCTTGCGCGGGTTAGCACTGGGTTAGCATCAGAAGGAGCGTGAGATGGGGGTGGGCCCGAGGTCTGCGCAACACAGCTTCTGTGTAAATGCACAGGGGAGAGTGGATGCTGCCATTCCTGCGGCCTAGGGCTGTTCACACCCACCCCCCAGTTCTTTATAAAGATTGCAAAATAGTTACATACTTATTTGAAAACAAAGCATCCCCAAACTCAAAAGCAATATATAAATGTACGTAAAGCAAGAAATAAGACTTTTTGAGAACTCATTAATACTGTTTTGAGGATTAGCAGGTAGGTTTTCTCACTTAATCATCATGATAGTACCACAGATACTACTCTCCCTTACCCCCAGGGATCTTGATCCCTAGTAGTTTTTTTCTGTGTATTCTACAGACCAGCGTTGGAGGATACAGGATAGATAGTAGGCACAGTTAAAAAAACTATACACATACATGTGTGTTTACATATACATGTGAACAGTATGTACAATCAGAAAACAGATAAAGACATAAAGACCCCGAAGACAGCATAGATCTGAGATGCTATGAGGCTACCCGTGCCCGGAAAGCTGGGTGGTCAGAACTAAAATGTATACCATATTGGTAATTGGTTGAGGTTTTTTTAGCTAATTGTGTAATACATTTAGTTTATTAGTTTGCCGAGAGTGTGACTTCACAAAAACAACATCACTAAGTCATTTGTTTCGCCTAGAGTCACAACTGAAAAACACTACTCAGGGATAGAAGAAATTACTGATCCATTCGGGGTCTGTGATGGGGCCTGGCCAGTAATAGCTACACAAAGACACCGCACAGGCGCAACTGTGAACTGCACAGAGGGAGTTACAACATGGCCGTGGAGAGAGGCAACCGTTACTTCATTTCTGTTCCCTTTCAGTGGGTGCAAGATCTTCTACTCAAGTTTACACGTTAAAAAAAAAAAAATCCATTTCAGTGATTCGCTTAAGGTGAGCTCCTCAGGCCAGGACTTGAAGTCCAGATAGAAAGGAAGGGCTCCTGGGTGGCTCAGTCAGTTAAACTTCTGACTTTGGCTCAGGTCGTGGTTTCATGAGTTCAAGCCCTGGGTCAGGCTCTGTGCTGACAGCTCTGAGCCTGGAGCCTGCTTCAGATTCTGTGTCTTCCTTTCTCTGCCCCTCCCCTGCTCACACACACTCTCTCTCAAAAATATATATAAACATTTAAAAAAAAAAAGTGCAGATATAAATGAGTCCCAATGTCTGTCTCCCTGCATGACGCTGGGTAAACATAGGTGCACTCAGGTTCCTGGGTTATTACTTTCTTTGACGAGTCAGGAGGTAGCCAATTTGTACTTACCATTAAAACAACCAAATACTGGCTTCATGGCTCTGTGAGGCAATTTTTAAAAGCCAGGAGAAATGGGCAATAACTTGAAATCATTTACTTAAGGAGAAGGAATTAAAACTTAATGATCAAGAAAGACCCCAAAAGGACATCATCCATATTCATGATGGTTTTACTTTCTGTTCCTCATTTAATTCCGCCTGATTTTATTTTTGGAATAAGCATCTAAGGTTTTCTTAACATTGTCTTTTTTGCTTTAATCTGCCTGCCCCCTTCCACCTTCCTTCCCAATTTTAATTGACTGTTATTTTTATTTATGCCTTTGGATTGCAGAACTCCATGGGAATGTTTTCTTCTTTATTAGGTATTTGGACCTTGTGCTGTGCTTCCATCTGTGTCTTATAGTTTCTCTTATTTCTTATCATTTGTCTCAAATTCCGTTGATACCTCAGGCCACTGAGCACTCTCCTCCATTCTCTTCCCTTTTACTATTTGAGTTTCCACATGAGATCCCACCACCTGCCTCTCCCTCCCTTCAGACGCTCAGCCCCCTCCCCTTTCTTAAAGATTTATCTATTTTTGAGAGAAAGAGTGCAAGCAGGGAAGGGATAGAGAGGGCGGAGGGACCGAAGATCCGAAGCTCACTGACAGCAGTTAGCCTGATGCAGGGCTTGAACTCATAAACTGTGAGATCATGACCCGAGCCAAAGTCGGACGCTCAACCCACTGAGCCACCCAGGTGCCCAGCCCACTCTCCTTTCTAAGCTGAGATCCTATGACTTACTTTCTCCTCTCCTTTAATAAAACAAATATCAGACATTAGGGTTTCCCAAAGATTACTGAGCACTTAGTTTGTTCATGTACATTTTGCTGAATGTCTCTGTTATGTCCAATTTGTACGTGTTTAATGCCATGTTTAAGGTCAGCATCAAGCCCTGGAATGCCACCTCTTGGTTCTCTCTGTTCAGCCTTGACAATCCCGTTGAACATACCTCTGGGTTCACATGTTCCTAGTTCAATGCCTTGGCTGTTCTGACGGTGCCGCAGTGTTGGACGTGGACGCTGGGTGCTTCTGGGCGACCTGACAGGAGCGTTGCCTGCGGAGTGGACAGGTCTGCTCTGCACCATCCCCAGCGGCTTCAGTGCTGCAAACGTTTTGCCCTTTTGCTCCAGGAAGCTTGGTGAAGATGGTCCTCTCTCTGTTAACGATGCCAGATCTATTTCTGCTATTTCTGCTGCGTGTCAGTGAGCTTGTTTCATAAACGTAAAAATAGCCTCTACCTTTTATTCTCATTCTTCTGTTGCGCCAGCCCTCTCCTCTGTTGATGCTCTCTTCCTCTCCTAGCAAGTTATTGTATTTGCTGAAGGATGTAGAAGCCCCAGCATGGAGTGGGAGGGGCGGCGTGGTGAGGAGGTGAAACTGTAAGTTAGAAACAGAAGCAGAAGAATGGAAGGATATGAAGACAATGTTCTCCTCTAACTAAACACCGAAACTGTTTCAAGTTTTCCAAACTGATCAGATAGCCATGCTTATTGCTCGTTATAATGACATGAATTATGTGCTTTACGTGTATTAAATACTGTATTTAAGACACGTCCTTCACATTTTTAACCTCTATTTTATAGGTGAGAAAACTGAGGCTAGAAAAGTTATATGGCTTGTCCAAGGCCGCACAGCCAATAAAGGGCACAGCAGGTGTCAGACCAAGATGTGGATGGTACCCAGGCCCCTCCTGTGCCGCTTCCCTGCACTCGGATGTGGTCTGAGACGTCCGGTGGGAAGAACTCGTTGCTATAAAATAGAACGTATACAATAAATGCACAGAATCTGAGCAGTCTGGTATCACGCACAATAAATGTAGATGGCGGCACACAAATGACTAATTAGTTTCACTCTTACACAGTCAAATCAATTTTTTGCTGTTTCTTTCCTCATTTTGGTAGTTTTGAAATATCTTCAATCACTGGTAAAATGAATACTTTCCCTGATGCCTGGAAGGTCATTTCACGGTCTTTTATGCAATATGCATGTGGTGACAAGTCAAGGGCTCTCTATGTTTAGGGAGTTCTGGTGTTGCCAGGCAGTTCCCCATTCATCCTTTCCAAGATCGCACTGTAAAAAAAATCATCATTCCACTTCAAAAGTATTTGAGATTTGTCATGCTAGTAGGTTTGTACAGTGCATTGATTCAGAGGTTGAGCTTTGGCATCTTATAGGCCATTGCTTGCAATTCCTTTTCTGCCATTTATAGTTCTGGGACCTTAGCTGTCTATGTTCTAAACTTCGTTTTCCCATCTGTAAAATGGGTATACCAAGACTGCTTATTAGGGTTATTCAGATTAAATGAGCTAAAGTTGAAAAGTACTTAGTATAATCCTTGATATAGTACTCAGTAAGTGTTACCTGTTAGCATTAAAGGTAAAATACTAATCGTGCACTTTATTATACAGTAAAAGAAGGTAAGAAATAGCTGAATGGATTCCCTGAATTGTGAGATATTAATTTAGATTTTTCTAAAGGGATAGTGTTATAGTCCATAAATTCTGTAATGTAATAGATGTGTCTATTCTGAATGGATCCTTCTGAATTAGAACATTAAAAATTTGGGTACCTGGGTGGCTCAGTCGGTTAAGTGTCCAACTTCAGCTCAGGTCATGAGCTCATGGTTCATGAGTTTGAGCCCCACATTGGGCTGTATGCTGACAGTGCAGAGCCTGCTTGAGATTCTCTGTCTCCTTCTCTTTCTGCCCCCCCCCAATAAATAAATAAACATTAAAAAGAGAGAGGAAGAGAGACAGAGCATGAGCAGGGGAGGGGCAGAGAGAGATGGAGACACAGAATCTGAATTAGTCTCCAGGCCGTGAGCTGCTAGCACAGAGCCTGATGTGGGGCTCAAACTCATGAACTGTGAGATCATAACCTTAGCCAAAGTCAGATGCTTAACCAGCTGAGCCACCGAGGCGCCCCTATGTTTATTTATTTTTGAGGGAGAGAGAGAGAGAGCACATGCATGGGGAAGGGTCTGAAATAGAGGGGTACAGAGGATCCAAAGTGGACTCTGTGCTGACAGCCTAAATCAAAAGTCGATTTTTGCTTAACCGATCAGGGGCCCCGATATACGTTCATATTTTAAAATGATTACTACAATAAGGTTAATTAACAGCCCTGTCACCTCACCTGGTTACCTGTTTTGTGTATGTGTGTGTATGTGTGTGGTAAATATACTTACATAAGATTTGTTCTTTTAGCAACTTTCAAGTATATAGTATGTATAATCAACCATACTCACCATGCTGTGCCCTATCTCCCAGAACTTACAACTGAAGGCTTGTGTTCTTTTACCAACATCTCCCCAATTTCCCTCCCCTCCAGCCCCCAGTAGCCACCATTCTAGTCTCAGTAACTCTGAGTTCAATTTTTTTTTTTTTTTTTTAGATTTGACGTATCAGTGAGATCATACAGTGTCTGTCTTTGTCTGGCTTATTTCACTTGGCATAATGCCCTCTAGGTTCATCCCTGTTGTAAAGAGCAGGATTTCCTACTTTCTTATGGATGAATAACATCCATTGTATGTATATACCACATTTTCTTTAGCCATCCATCCATCAGAGGACATTCCCCGGTTGTTTCCATGTCCTGGCTGTTGTGAGGAATGCTGCAGTGAACTTGGAGTGCACATAGTGCTTTGAGATTCTGATTTCATTTGGATAAATACCCAGAAGTGGGGTTGCTAGGTCATATGGTAATTTTATTTTTAATTTTTTTGAGGAATCTCTGTACTGTTTGCCACAGTGGCTACACCAATTTACATTCCCACAAACAGTACAAGGGATTTTTTGGTGGTGGTGATGGGGTGTTGACAAGTATTTTGATATGGATATAAGAAGATTTAAAACTCAAGTTTTAAATCTGGTTGAGCACTGCTCTTTCTCCCAGAGTTTAGGGTTAAAATGAAGGGAAACTTTATTCTCTATTATAGATGGTTTTTTTGGAAATGTCTTCAGGCTTATTTCTATGCTTCAGAACCAGCCACAAAGTTTTTCTTTCCATTCTCACAAACCAGCAGACGTCATATCCAACGTCATCTCTAAACAGGGATCTGGGGGACAATTTTGTTGAACAGCTAAACCCAAAATGTGTATGAGAGACATATGGAAACATACAGGAAACTTTCAGGATAGTATGGGGGTACTTAAAACACAAGACTTGGATGTCTAAATCAATCAGAAGGCTGTGCCTTATGCATCCTGCTGTTTTATTTCCTTATTTTCAAAAGCTTATTTATTTTGAGACAGAGAAAGAGAGAGAGAGAGAATGCTGTCTGTGCAGCATGGGGCTCCATCTTGCTAACTGTGAGATCATGATCTGAGCCGAAATTCAGTTGGACCCTTAACCAACTGAGCCACCCTGGCACCCCCAAGAAATCTGTTTTAAATTGCACTGATTGAGAGGTGCCTGGCTGGCTTAGTCAGTGGTGCATGAGACTTGATCTCGGGGGTTGTAGGTTTGAGGCCCATGTTGGGTGTAGAAGTTGCTTAAAAATAAAATCTTTAAAAAAAATTTTTTAATGTTTTATTTATTTCTGAGAGAGAGAGAGAGACAGTGTGATCAGGGGAAGGTCAGAGAGAGAGGGAGATACAGCATCTGAAGCAGGCTCCAGGCTCTGAGCTAGCTGTCAGCACAGAGCCCAATGCAGGGCTTGAACCCACAAACCATGAGATCATGACCTGAGCCAAAGGTGGACGCTTAACTGACTGAGCCACCCAGGTGCCCCAAAAATAAAATCTTAAAAAAAAGTGTATATAAATTGCACTGATTGTTTTCAGTGTTCTTTTAATTACACCATCCCATCCCTTATGTCATCTCTAAGTTCTGCCAGTCTCACACCTGAAAATAGTCACTGTAGGGATATTTGTGTCTGGTAAATGATCATTAAGTCCTTGAAACTGTCAGGAGGGCCTTACTTACGATACATTATTTTGAGGTATTGATTCAGAATTCAGTTGATTACCTTAAAGATTTTTTTTAAGGTAACATGGAAAAAAGTACCCTCCGAAGTTATGAATAAAATAATATATATAAGGGTCTTAACCTTAAAGGAATGATTCTGTTTATTCTGAATGGCTTTATGAAGAGTACACCAAACTCATGGGAGAGCAAAGGTAGTGTGGCAGAGGGAGGATCTCTCTAATCACCAGTGATGTTTTGGGCGAACACTGGGCTTTCTTGGGAACTAAGGACTTTCCAGTCACTGGGCATGCTCAGTGTGACCTGCGCATCTACTTGTCCTGGGTGTTGTAGAGAACCTTGATGAGATCAGTGATGTTTTTCTTTGTCTCACAAGCGTAGGGGAGGAGTTTTTTCAGAAGCAAGTGACTTGTGATTTCACAAGTGATGAGATGCAGACATAATATGAAGATCCAGCATCTGGCTATCTCCCATGAAAGTGGGCATTACAAAAAGATTTGTAAAAGTGTAAAATGAGGCCATTCTTGTAACTAATTTTTGTTTTGCAAGATTGTTATTTTTCATAAAAAGGTTACCTGCATCAACATGTGCTGTATTTATTACTGTTGTTTTCAGTGAATTACCATGTAAATATTTTTAGCATTTCTCAGTTTTAATCTCTAATAGGGTAGATACAAATAGTTATCATTCACAGAAACACAAACTGAGACCTCTTATTTATTATCTATTGCCGTGTAACAAATTATACCAAAATTTAATGGCTTAAAACAAGACATTTATCAACTTGCAGTTCATTTGTGTGGACTTCTGGGTCTCGTCAGATTGCAGCAAAGATGTTGAGTACAGTTGCTGTTATCTAGAAGGCTTGACTGGAGAATCTGTGTCTAAGAGCGCACAGTGGCTGTGGGCAAGAGGCTTCTGCACCTTGCTTTGTGTGTCCTCATAACATGACAACCAGCTTCCTCCAGAACGAATGATCCACGAGAGAGAGAATAAAATGGAAGTCACATCTTATGACCTATTATGACCTACCCTCAGAAGTCACACCTCACCATTTTGCCATATTCTATTCTATTCATTAGAAATGAGTCACTAAGTACAGCCCACACTCAAAGGGAGGGGGAATTAGGCTCCATTGAAGAGATGAGTTATCTGAGAATGTGCGGACATATTTTTAAAACGCAAAGTCCTCTTTAAGAGTCACTGTAATAGATGATCTTTCAAGGGTATTTTTAACCCTGAGTTTCCATGGGGAAGGGAAATGAAATCAGTGTTTAGGACAGAATAAAGATCCAAGGGGCCCTCTTGAAAAGATTTCCCTCATTACCTACTTGGCAGGTTTCCATAAATTCTTTGACACTAAGTTCAGAAATCACTTCCTTCAGAAAATGTCTAGTTCCCTTCCTGTGTACCACTTCTGTTCCTACCTATAGATCTGTGATTATGCTTGCATGCTGTATTGCAATTATTTTGTTTTTTATTCTCTCATTTTATTAGCCTATGAGCTTTGGAGGTCAGGGATGTTCTCTCTTTCCCTAGTACCTAGCACTGCGTCATACTTACCATCTTCTGGAGCCGCATTTAGCCTACAATCACTTATTCTTTCACACTGTTACATCTTTAGTGTCGTGCACTGTGTTAGCATTGGGTAAGATTCTTTTCATGCGTATTTTGGCAGGAAGACAGATGATAAACAAAAAAGGTAATTGCAGAAAGGGATCTATGCTTTGGAGAAATAAGCACAGACTGAGTTAGGTGGGTTGTGGTGAGCTCTGGGTATAGTGGCCTTAGGGCCGTCAGAAAAAGTTAAATCCAAGGTGCCATGGACAAATGAGAAACAGAGCTGAGATGAAGAATCTTGTAGGGTCATTGTGGCCAGAAGTGCCACATGTGTCACTTTCCTGTGACCATTATCTATAGACACAGAGAGAGAAAAGTCGTTTGGGCAGAAATGTGTACAAAGGAGGCTGGGAATTGCCCAGGGTCACACAGAATCCACAGTAAATCATGGAGTTGGGTCTCCAATCCAGGCCATGGGTTCAGTACAGTTACATGATGGCTGTTTCCAGTAAGCTCCAGAACTTGTTGGAGGGAGATGAAGTGTGCCTATTCTAAAGAACCAGAGAGCACAGGTTGTGGGTGTCATTGTGATGCACGTGGGACACGGAAACACAAAGCCAGGTGTTGGTGAATGTGGGAGCAGCAAAGCCTGTTCGGGTCTTTCGTGTTTGCACTTGTTCTTGGCTTCTTTGTTGTCCCGTCCCTTCAGGCCCAGCACCTTCATGCAGTTCCCCCCCCCCCCCCCCCCCCCCCCCCCCCCCCCCCCCCCCCCCCCCCGCCAATCCAGACCTGCTCTCAGGGAAAATTCCCCAGTCCTGGGAACCTGCAGTTGGTGCATAATAAAGGTGTGGTCCAGCTGGTTTCCACATAGCAGAATCTAGTTGGGGGAAGATTTCCATGGGTTTCTCCTGACCTTGCAAACATTTGCAAAATTAAGTCTTATTATCCTAAAAACAAGCAATAAGCAAACAAACAATAAAAGCCCCCCAAATCCTCAAATGTTGACGCCTCCACAAAGCCTTCTCTGCCTTTTATCATATATTATGTAATTGTTTACAGGTCTCTCTCTTTTGAGGGCAGGAATTGATCTTTATTTACTTTTGGTATATTTTAAATGGGTAGATGCTCAGTAAAGGAAAGGAAGGGGGGAAGAATAAAAAACTATGTACACTGGGTCCAAGGGGCTGGTTTTGCTTGAGATATGGTCCTTTCCCCAGACCATATAAATGTACAGTAATAGGAGGGTGGCTGACTGCATGATGACGTGTCTTCCTTACAAAGAATTTCTAATAAGGAAAATGCTTTATGTTATAATGTTAAGTAGAGATAGAGCTGACCGAATTTTTTTTAAGTTTAGTTATTTATTTTTGATAGAGTGTGTGCACATGAGTAGGGGAGGGGCAGGTAGAGAGGGAGGCAGAGAATCCCAAGCAGGCTCCATGCCGTCTGTAGCAGAGCCCTGAGCCTGATATGGGGCTTGAACTCACAAATCATGAGATCATGACCTGAGCTGAAGTCAAGAGTTGGATGCTTCGCAGACTGAGCCATGCAGGTGCCCTAGAGCTGATTGAATTTAATAGAATGTGTAATCATGCATGGGAGAAAGAGCTGGAAGGAAATGAATCAAAACATTTAAATGATGATCTCTGATTATAGCATTGTCAGTGATTTTAATTTTTACCTGTCTAATTTTCTGTATTGTCTGACGTTTCTAGAATGAGCATGTATTAGTATATATCAAATAAGGAAATTTGGTTCCCCCCCAAATATTTCTCTCAGAAAAGAGGGGGTTGCCTTACATTTTGATCCTCCCAGAGTATTTTGCATTATGGGATGCTCTCTCTGACTTTTTTTTTTGACCCACAAAGTACTATTTAGAGAAAACACATTAGCTTAAAATGACATCAAGAAAGCATTAACTTTTAGATGATTAAAGTTGTCTTTTGGTTTAAAAAAAAAAGAGGAAAGAAATTTAATGAATTTATTCTTTGGGATAAGACTTCTAAATTGCAGGCCTTAGGTGTGAGCATAAACTAGCTTTCTGAAAATCCCTTACATAGCAATACTGTAAGTGGCTCCCCTGTGAAAACCATGACTGTACACTCATAGGATGAATAAAACAAGTCATTGTCTTGGTGTTTTATGAATGGGTACTTGTGGCTTGGGATAAAAACTTCAGTGACAGCATTATGGTTAAAAAAAAATACAAATTAGGGGCGCCTGGGTGGCTCAGTTGGTTAAGCGTCTGACTTCGGCTCAGGTCATGATCTCACGGTTCGTGGGTTCAGGCCTGCATCAGGCTCTGTGCTGACCGCTCGCTTGGAGTCTGGAGCCTGCTTCAGATTTTGTGTCCCCTTCTCTCTGCCCCTCCCCTCCTCATGCTCTGTCTCACTCTGTCTCTTAAAAAGAAACGTAAAAAATAAAATAAAAAAATACAAATTCGATGGAAGAGGGGTTGATGTTTTCCATCTGGAAAACTGTCAGATGGCTCAAACAGGGTCTCTAGTAATATGGAGAGTGCTTGGCACTAGACACGGCAACTGCTAATCAAATACCTTCATGGGATGCACAAGGAGAAGAAAAATATTTCTATATTGAATGTTATTTTATATAGTGTTATTTTAAATATGTATGCTTAATTAAATAAATAAATTAAACATTGATGTCAGATACATAACTGTTTCATTGGTGTTCCTCCCTAAAGGTTTATACTCAAATTGATTGAATAACATTTTTTCTTTCTCTTTGGGAAAGTGCCCTTACGGTTAGAGTCACTTTCTATTCCTGTATACTTTTATAATAAGAGCAAAATCAAAAGTACAAAGTTGTTATCCCTTCCAGGGACTCTTAAAATTTAATAGACATTTATGCTTTTATGTTACGTAATTAAACTTTAATGAGGAGATGCTAGGCATCAGCCCGTGGATGGGAGAAGTACTTAGAAGAGACAGCTAGGTCTCTGTGCTCTTAAAGGGCATCGTCTTAAACCGGAGCAAGGCTCACTTTGCAGGGGAAGTTCTCACCAGTGAAAACTTCTTGGAGGAGTGACTTTGAAGTTCAGACTACAAGTAGGTGGTAGACGTGTTAGGAAGAAAGGAATAAAAAAGCATGAGTTTAGCAATCTACTCCTGCTTTACAAACCATCCCAAAACCTAAGGGCTTAAGATGTCACTCATTTATTTGTCACTGTCCTTTGGTTCATCTCACTCTGCATTTGTTTGCAGTTTCTGGTGGGTCAGCTGGTCCTGGGTGGTCTTGCTCACACTCTGAAGCTTCAGTAAAGGATCCTGTAATGGCAGGAGTGCCCTCTTCCTCACAGACGGCCGCAGCATCCAAGGGGGAGGGGGGTGGGGAAAGCAGGAAGTGCAGGGCTTCTGCAAGCCAAGACTTGGACGTCACAGGATGTCACTTCTGCCACGTTCTGTTGGTCAACTCTTGGTCAAAGCACGTCACAAAGTCAGCCCAGACTCAAGGTAATGGGGAAATAGTTTTTACCCTTTTATGGGAATTCCTGTAAAAAGTCGGTGGCCACGTTGAACTTCTTGCATGGCATTTCAGGTGGGGAGGACAGCTTCTGGAAGGGAATAGAGACAAGAACACGTAAACTCTGCAGTAGGAATTTTAAGGAGTTCAGCCTGATTAAAATAGAGAAGGCCTGTTGGTTAGCATCTGGGATCACACCAGGAAGTCTGCCTGAGAGGCCTGAAGGCTACAAGCTTAGACCCAGAACTTCGATGTGAGGGTTAGCAAACCTCAGTGCCTGTAGCCTGGCCTCAAGGATTCACTTTAATTCATTTTCATTATTGTTTTTACTTTAAAAAATTTTTTTGCTTTGAGATCTTAGAACCCTGTGTCATTAAAGTGCCACGTCCAGAAATGAACCTTACCAAAACCTTTGTGATTTTCAGAAGACAAGAGAACATGGACAATAATGGACAGTGGTTAAGCACCTGAGCTCTGGAGCCAGACAGACTTTGGTGCAAATCCTGTCTCCACCACTTGGAAGCCTTGTGACTTCTGATTAGGCACTTAACCTCTTTGGACCCAGTTTCCTCCAGTATCATATGGGACTGAATTAGCACCTTCCTCACAGGATGACTGTGAGGATTAGGTGATACATTCGTGGATTTACCCTAGGGTCTTAAGCATTAAATACATAATGTCAATTAATGTCAGCTGTAATTATAGCCTTTGGATTTTAATTCTTCATCTGTGAAATGAGGTACTACTGCTGAAATGCCAGGGTCTCAATTTAAAAATAGGTTATTTTTATAATTGCGCATCAGGAAATTTGCAACTTAAAGGGCTATTCCCTTTCCCAAGGATAGAGTTCTGTCTTATGATTTGCATCCAAAGAAGATCTTTTTCTTTTCTTTTAAAGTATTTTTAAAAATGTTTATTTATTTATTTTTGAGAGAAAGAGAGGGACACAGAGAGATGGAGACGGAATCCCAAGCAGGCTCCATGCTGTCAGTGCAGAGCCTGATGTGAGGCTCAAACTCATGACCTGAGCCGAAACCAGGAGTCAGACACTTAACTGACTGAGCCACACAGGTGCCTCAAGAAGGTCTTTTTTCAAAGCTAAATGCTTCTCTGAAAGAAAACTGACCCTTGGCAAGCATATCTTACAAGCAGTTAATGCTTTGAGGCATAAATGCATATACTCTCTCTGTGAACGTATTGTTTTAAGATAAATCAGGGTGCCAGAGACTGTTCACTTTTAAACACATTTTTTTTTTTTTTTTTTTTTTTGCCTATTTAACACATACTGTAAATCTCCTACCGGGTTATGGATTCTATACTAGGTACTGGAGATATAATGATGAGTGAAATCAACCTCAACTTCTCAACAACTGCTTTTAATACCCTGCATCAAATAAGGCCTAAGTAAAAATATCCATATATCCATTCCCCCCAGGGAATGTAGACAAAAAGATTGTCTAATTTTTTGCTTTTAATCCTGGGTCATTGTTCTCATTAATTTAATAGAAGTAATTTCATCTGTTTTGAAAAAAATTATTTTGATAGATAATTATAGAGCCAGTCCTAAGTCAGATGGTCCATCTGTCTGGCCAGGAGAGTGAAAACCACATTGGCTAAGAGTGTAGGGCTTCTCTGAGCCTCTCATCCAGAGAAAGAGAGGTTTTCCCAAGGTTGGTTGGACCCCTTTAGAACAGCATCCAGTAAGGGAGATTTGAAAACAGAAAATTTTTAATGTTTATTTATTTTTGAGAGACAGAGAGAACGGAGCACGAGCAGGGGAAGGGAAGTGGGAGAGGGAGACACAATCCGAAGCAGGCTCCAACCTCTGAGCTGTTAGCACAGAGTCCAATGCGGGGCTCAAACCCATGAACCTTAAGAACATGACCTGAGCCAAAGTCAGACACTTAACTGACTGAGCTAGACTGAGCCACCTAGGCACCCAGGAGACTTTTTTTAGTGTTTCTTTTCTTTTTTTTTTTTTTAAGTTTATTTATTTATTTTGAGAAAGAAAGCATGAATGGGGGAGGGATAAAGAGAGAGGGAGAATCTTAAGCAGGCTCTGTACTGTCAGCATGGAGCTCGAACCCATGAACCATGAGGTCATGAGCTGAGCCGAAGTCTGATGTTTAACTGACTGAGCCACCCAAGTGCCCTAAGTAAGGAAGATCTTTAATCACAGTACATTCTAAAAAAAAAATTTATCTGTACTAATCTGGGAAGAATTAATGCTTCTCATATTATGTTATTTGGGACTTATCCTTGGTTGTCTTCACATTTTCATATCTCTAAAAATGAATAATGTCTGACTCAGTAAGTAGAATGCATCATAGTCATTTATAAGGAGGCCCACTTTAGGTCTTAGGAGACTCAAACTAAGGCTAAATGTAGATAAAACATAAACCTTTTGATAGATTACGGAAATAGGTTCAACAGAAGAACATGCCATGTTCTGGCTTCATTTCTGTTCTAGAAACGTGGAGGATACATAATAGAGGGTGCATCTTGGCCTCAAACAGAAGGTCACAATCAGAGAAAAGGTGCCCCACATCTTTTTATTCCATTCAGAGCATCTGCCTGAGGCACAAGAAGGATCCTGGCCTCCCCACCGAGGCTCACTCTTGGGTAACTTTCTGAGGCCCTGTTTGGGAGCACATATTTTCCACTCTGCCTCTCTTTCTCCCACTCCTAATTCATACCTGTAATTCTTCCTTCAACTGTTTCCCAGGAAATAGTTGCATCAGTCACACGGTCTTATGTCATATGCTTTAATTATAATCCAAAAAAGCAGGAAATGGAAAGTACTGGCACACAACTAATTATAAGACAAAAAAAGCAATGTTTCTTCAAACATGGTAAATAGAGTAGCATGTAGCCTACTGTCAATTAACTCTGTGCCCATCCCAGCATTTTTAAAAAGGATCTCTCAAGAAAATGGAAAAATGCATTTTTAATGGAGCCGCCTGTGCCTCTAGGCGTTGGGAACTTTAACAAGGATCAGTCCATGAAAAGAGTTGCTATAAGCCTGTGTAATAAATTAAACATAAATTTTAAATTATTCATTGAGTCTTCCTAAGAGATTGAGATGCTGTAGGGATAATGAAAATGCAGTTTAATAAGCAATCCGTAGTGATTTTAAAAGGGAAGTAAAAAAGGAGGGTCCATTAAAATTTTACCTTGTCAGAAGAATGATCTGAAAGGGTAAGTTTAAATTAGTAGCACTAATTAATATGAACCTGCAATGCAAGACATTACTTTGTTTTTAATTTAATTTTATTATTGTTAATTAAAATATATTTGATGTATAAATTGTATAAGGTTAAAGTATACAGCATGTTGATTTGACACATTTATATATTGTAGTGTGATTGACACTGTGGGTGTTAGCTAATGCCTCTATTATGTCACAGGTGTATTTCTTTCTTTGTGGTGGGAATAATTAAGACCTAATTTCTTGGCAAGTTTGATGGCGATAATACAATGTTGTTTCCTATCACTATACGATGCATTAGATCTCTAGGATTTATTTACTAATCGCAAGTTGTACCCTTGAATCTTTCTTATTCCCCTACTTCCAGCCCCTGGCAATGCTCATTTAGTACTTTACTTTGTACTTTAATGGAATTTTATTGGTTTATAGTATTACCAGTTTAATCATAGAATAGAGCTTGGGGAGAAAATAATAATAGTAATAAAAAGATAATAGATACTATTTATGAGTTGCTTTGTTGTCGTTTTTTAAAGTTTATTTATTTTGAGAGAGAGAGGGACAGTGTGAGCTGGGAAGGGGCAGAGAGAGAGAGAGAGGGAGAGAGAGAGAGAGGGAGGGAGAGAAGGAGGGTGTAAGCTGGGAAGGAGCAGAGAGAGAGAGAGAGGGAGAGAGAGAGAAAGAATCCCCAGCAGGGCCTGTGCTGTCAGCACAGCCCAACATGGGGTTGATCTTTTGCACCATGAGATTATGACACGAGCTGAAATCAAAAGTTGGAGGCTTAACTGACTAAGCCACTCAGGCACCCCATTTATGAGTTTGGTTGGGGTTTTTCATAAGTTATCTCCAGGTCATATAGGAGGTAACTGAGTACAGACAGATTAAATAACTTGCCCATGGTCATAGAGCTAGGATTTGAGACCTGACCTTTGTGAGGCTACAACCTGTGTTTCTTCACTACACTGTTCTGGTCAAACTGATCCGTGAAGATGGATCAATGAAGAGAAGTAGCTAAGAGCTCTGGAGTCAGAGTTCCTTGTTCAAACACCAGCTCTTCCTCTTACAAGCTGTGGCACCTTAGATAATTAATCTAACTCTTTTGTGCTTCAGTTTCTTTCCATTTATAGTCCCCTTAATGGTTCTTCCCTTAATAGTTTCTTCCTGTTAATAATATGAGAATTAAATGGGAAAATGTAAAAAAAAAAGCAATTAACCCAATACTGGCTCTGCAGCAGTGAGAGTTCAATATATGGTATAGTTATTATAGTTATTGTTGCTGTTCCTGAAAGTACAGAAAAGAAAAAAGGGTGTGGTTGAGGTAGATGACAAATAGCCCTAAGTAGTGCCATGTGTTATTGTGGAGTCTGGGAGTGTAGCAGATTTAAGTCGTCAAGCCTGGGTGATCCCCAGGTCTTACTCATGGCCTTCTGTCCGAAGTACCTAATGCATCTAACTTAATGGTACCCCCGCCACCACCCTGTACCACCTGGTGACAACGTAGGAGGCCCCTCAGCCTCCTTTGGGTACTGTCATGGCAGGTTCATGTTCAAGTTGGTTTCTTTCCGTTGTTCATTTCCTCCTGTAGCTAACCCCAGCAAGGAAATCTCCGACCGGTTTCTCCATTTTGAAATATCCCTTCCATGTTTCACATGTTTTCTCTTCAAAACATTTCCAGCTAAATCATAAAACAACGGCTTTATTCTTCTGTGGCTTTTGAAATTCCTTCCTAAAGATGGGAGAACAGTGTGATGGGTTGAGCTGTGTCCTTCCAAAATGCATATGTCGAAGCCCTGACCACTGGCACCTCAGGATGTGACTGCATTTGGATATAAGCCTTTAAATAGGTAATTAAGTTACAATGAGGTCATATGAGTGAGCCCTAATATAATGTGACTTGCACCTTATAAGGAGAGATTAGGACATATGACCATGTGAGGACACAGTGAGAAGGCCGGCATCCACAAAGACACAGGCCTTAGAAGAAAACAAACCTGCCAAGATCTTCATCTAGCCTCTGAAATGGTAGAACATTTCTCTTGTCGAAGCCTCACGGCCTGTGGGGTTTTGTAGCGGCAGCCCTAGCCAGCTGCTGAAGGTAAAATGCTCTTCAGGGGGACTTGAGGCAGGAGATTCTGTGCTCAAGGCCCTCTCTAGTTAAGCCTGAGTCAGAGGAGGAGCCCTCACTGCCAGGTCCCTTAGGACAAGAGCCTGGGTACTTAGAAGGCACCATCTAGGGCAGGTCTTCTATCTTAAATACCTTTCTCCACAGGTCAGAAATTATATCATTAGTGGGGTGACTGAGTGGCTCAGTCGGTTAAGCATCCGACTTCAGCTCAGGTCTTGATCTCACAGTTCATGGGTTCTAGCCCCGCGTCGGGCTCTGTGCTGACAGCTGGCTCAGAGCCTGGAGCCTGCTTCAGATTCTGTGTCTCCCTCTCTCTGACCCTCCCCCGCTCACACTGCCTCTCTCTCTCTCAGAAGTAAATAAAACATTAAAAAAAAAAGAAATTATATCATTAGCAATTCATAGGGATGGATTGAAGCCTTCTTTTAGTGTTGCCAACCTTTAAAAGAAAAAGGTGAGCAACTCAGCTAGCAAAATAGAGTTTATTTGGGAAGAGCAGAGGAATCACAGTTCTGGGTAAGCAAACCATGGTGAACCACAGGCAAGTCCAGAGAACAATGGAGGAGCCTGCCCTTTTGTAGAGGAAAGGGGGATGTTGGGAGGGGTTGTTTGGAACAAAAGTTAATTGGAAGAAAATGAGAGTTTGAAGTGGTGGCAGCTTCTGGGGCTACAGGCGAGGGCAGCTTGCTATTGCCGGCCGGGAAGAAAACCTCCGTTCTTCCTCCTGGACCCAGCAAGCTGTGATGAGTGGGTGTGTGTGAGACCCCTCACCTCCCCACCCCCCATAGCTTTCCGACTCCAATTCTGAGTTAGGTGTCCCTAGCACGTTTTCACAGTGTTCAACGTCCCGTGGTAAAGTGAGACTGTGCTGCATCACTGGGATGCTGCTGGTAGACGTGTGGGCTATGGGTTTGGGGGGACTCTAGGAAAGGGACAGCATGGAAAGGCACAGATCATCAGATCCTTTCCCTCCCACCTCTGCCCAACGCCGGCCTGGAAGAGCCTCTGGCTGGTTTGCGGGAAGAAGCTTTTATTTCTTTGTTGGTGGTGCCTCCTTCCCAGAATGTGAGCCTCTCCCGGCCTGGGCACACGGGCGCTGAGGCGATTGCTTCATGGTTCAGTGGTTGAGATAGCTGTTCTCTGGGGCCCTTCTTTCAGCCAAAAACTTGCAACATTTTGATCAGAAATTTCTGACGTGTAAGGGATATGGTGCAATTAGGGAAGGAAGTTAGGAGACTAATAGAAAACACCCTGGTTCTTTTCAGTAAAACAGAACCCCTTCCTGCCTCCCACCTTCTGCCAACGTGCTTAACATTTCCTCTTTTTTTCCCTTACTTCTGACTCTAGTGTGGTGTAGTTTACAACTTCGGTATTTTTATTTGCCATCACTTTGGTTTAACCGTGAACACAAAGGACTTTTCAACAGCAGGAGAAGAAACTGAGTAGCTTGTAGAATACTTTTGTATTTGAAGTCAGAAGAAAATTGTCCAGGAAGATATCTACTCCTGCCTGTTCTCTCTCTCCTTCCTTCCCTGGGCTCCTTCCCTGCAAACTTCAGCCTGTCCTCAAACCCTCAGGATGGTAGTAGTTTTTAGGGAACAAGATATATTCTCTTCTTTTGGTGAGATTGTTGAAGACTGGGGAAAAAAGGCTTTAAGACTCCCTGAAATGAATTTCTAAGGATATAATTTCTGACCAGAGGGAGAAGTTTTGTGAGGCAGAAAACCCTCCCAAAGTGTCTAGTAAGTTAGTCTCTCTAATCAATGAGAGTTCTGCCTGTGAGTGAAATCGAGGATGCTGAGACGGAGAATCACGGTGACCACATACAGATGAATGGAACTAGAGCTTGCTTCGTAGAAACGTAAGAAACTTGCATCACACGTTGTTTTGGGTCATGTACAATGTTACGTACTATAGGAAAAAAATTATATGCGTAAGTATTTTTTATGCCATGTCATTTAAAGCTTAATTTTATTTGAGGGGTACCTGGGTGGCTCAACCGGTTAACGTTTGGACTCTTGGTTTTGGCTCGGGTCATGGTCTCATGGTTCATGAGTTCAAGCCCCACATTAGGCACTTTGCTGGCAGTTCGGAGCCTGCTTGGGATTCCCTCTCTCCTTCTCTCTCTGTCCCTCCCCTGCTCACTTACTGCCTCTCAAAATAAATAAATATTAATTAATTAATTTTAAAAAGCTTAATTGTTTTTGAATGAATGATAGTCATTTTGCTTCTTTCTTTCCTTTCCTGTGTGTGTGTGTGTGTGTGTGTGTGTGTGTCTTCTTTCTAGGTATGGGAATGGAATGTATGTCAGTGTATGACCCCTCGACGGGGAGTGGTCATAGGGAAGGGTGTGAAAAATGCCATTCTCAGCCTCAGTGTCTGTACTCATGGGTGGGAGAGAAATGTGGAAGAAAACAGATACCTTCACTAAATTGCATGTCAGTCCTTGTGATGTTGCAGTTTCCTTTAAATACGTAGCCTCAACACTGATCAAAGAAATTCAGTGTATATCTGTGAAGGATAATTAAGACTGTGGATCAAACACAAAAAAACTTTGAAAGAAAATCTTTTCAGAATCTGCGCCATACTCTTGATTTTATTATTATTTTTTAAGTATTTATTTATTTTGAAAGAGAGAAAGAGCATGAATAAGACAGGGGCAGAGAGAGAGAGAGAGAGAGATGGAGAGAGAATCCTAAGTAGGCTTCACACTCAGGACATGGGGCTTGCTCATGACCACAAAGTAGTGACCTGAGCCAGAGTCAGACAGTTGTATGCCCAACCCACTGAGCTACCCAGGCACCCCTGAACCATACTGTTTTTAGTCTCTGGCCCAAATGACAAAGGTGAACGTTGTAAATGCATTTATGTGGGCCTATGTATTGGCAGTCAACTTGTTAGACCTACTTTGACCACTTAAATTGACACAGAAAAGAATTGCAAATTACTCAAATAGGAGTATAAAGGAGAGTGTAACTTTAGGGGCCTCTGGCCAAGAAAATTCCATGGTATATTTTTACTTAGATAGCTTCCCCTGTAGCATGTCTTAGACGTTATAATCAAGTAGATCAGAATGGAGTAGCTTGTAGTTTCTGTATAGGAACAATATTAGAATTGAACTTTGAAACAAATAAGTCATTGACATGGTCAACAGTATGTTATGAAACTAAGCACATTGTATTCAAATAAGTAAATGTGTTTTTAAAATCCTAATAAAATAGATTTAAGTATAGCATATATATTGATTACAGAAGAGGATATGATATAAAGATATATTTTTACTGTGTCAAAAATTTCCTCACTAGAATTAAACATTTTATTAAGGACTGAATTTGTTATACAGAAATTTAGAAATTTCATTTTGGGTGCCTTGGATCTCTTCAAAAATAACTTTAAGCAGTTTTCTGCAGAAGATGACTCCCCCCAACCCTGCCCACCCGTTCCTGCTTATTATACTCCCTCTCGCAAGCAAAACGATATAAATCATTCCACTGATGTTAGTATTACTCTTCAGTGATACTTACAACGTGCTTGTTGTCAGGAAGGTTAGCCATGTTTTGTCTACCAAAAGTTTTTATTTTAAAGGTATATTCTAAAACCAATATATTTTCATAGTATGCAATTTAAAATAAGCAAATAGACAGAAAGAAAAATAATGCCTCAGAATTTTGCATTTCAGAGATAATCACTATTTCCTAATATGTATGTTCACAACCTTATAGTATCCATTTTTTTTTCATCTAAAATATCACCTTCTTGCATATTCACAGGATCATTTAAAATGGATGCATCTTATTTCATTCTGTATACCATGTTTTATTTAAACAACCTTCATTTCTGGATATTTCAGTTGCTTTCCTTGGTTTTGCCATTACACTTATAGCAGCCACACCTGTCGTTTCATGAGGTGTTTGCTTCATTCAGGAAAAGGAGAAGAGTTTGAGTCTCTGTTACCGATGGCCCTGCTGACACCGATGGGACATGGACTACTGAGGTGCCAGCAGAGCCATCTATTCTGGAGGTTGGATGAGGAGGGAAATCCTCCCAATGGGCAGCATTTTGAGCAGTCCACCTTGTGCTCCATTTTGCCTGGAAGGAAAGAAGACTTGAGGACTGATGGCAAGGAGGTTAGATGATATTCTTGCATTGGGCTCTAGGGTATGTCCTGCAAGAGTACTGATCAAAGAGCTGCTACTCCAGAGGTGACTCTCCACAAAAGGGTGGGCATGGTGAACTGCTCTGTGGATGTCAGTCAGCTTCCTCCCCAGCTATCCTGGTGCTTGTCTAGTGTTTTGTGAACAAAATAGGAGTCAGGGATGGAGGCTGTGCATGCATTCCATTCAACAAAATTCTCCCTCACAGAGAATAACTTGGCCGTTAGCCTCTTTGAGTGCCAAGTTTCCTAAGCAATGCCCAATCCTGGACATTTCATATAGTACCATATGCCAAGTGAGGTGTGGAGGGATGAGCCACCTGTTTGGACTCCTTCTGACCCAGCAGCACCAATTGTGGAATACCTGTGTCACTTTTTAGATGGTGACACTACATCTAAACAACAACAGCAGGACTCAGTGAATGGGGCAGATTGTATTTCTAGGAGAAGTTGCCTGTTGCCCTGATTGATTCTGTTCCAGAGAACCATTCACAAAGCATTAAAGCACTTTGAAGAATCCATGGTGGTTTCCAGTATCATTCTCTAGGTCTTCTGCATTAAGTGAACCTTGATTGGTAAGCCTAAGAGATGAGCGTTCACCATCGTCTCCTGTGAGTTTATATTTACTCTTGTCTAGGTCTACCTGTGTGGGAGCAACCATGTGTTCCTACAGAGCATGGGTAACTATCTGTGGAGATGCCGTAAGCTACGCATATGTTCTTCCTCAGAGAACAGGCTTGGAGGGCAGGGAACTAGTTGGTTTCTGTGGAAGAATTTGTTCTTTTCTAATACGCCATATATAATTCTGGTTCCACTACATAATTATGACTTCTTAATCCAGATGATTACATATTCTGTGGCTTAAATATTTTTATTGTATTGATATAAACAAAACAAAAAATTACATTTTAACAATTTTTAAGTGTAGAGTTTTATGGCATTAAGTCTATGGCTTTTGCTTCAAAACTTGAGCTCGCCTCTATTTTCTACGGAAGCTCCATTTTTTCTAATGCCATGACTGTACTTCCTCCAGGCCAAGATGCCATTAATTGAACAACAAACTACTATATTAATAGCAACATTTTATTTAAAAGGCTATTCCTGGCAGGTTTCCTTGGATGTCATTTATAAACCACATTCCTATTTCAGAAGTATTAATACGTAGAAAACGTGCGTCATAGAATTGAGGAAGTGTGTGTCCTGTGGCAATGGCAGGAATTAAAATATTTCTTTTTTATTTTTAAAGATTTTATTTAATTTATTTTTTTAAGTAGGCACATTTCACACGCAATGTGGGGATTGAACTCACAACCCTCAGATAAAGGGCCGCATGCTCTACCATCTGAGCCAACCAGGCCTCCCATGGAATTAAAATGTTTCTGAGGGGAGAGTCATTTTCCGTGTGGTGTCTATCATGACCAGCCTGGAAACCCATACCTAATTGGGCAGTCACAAGAGACCTCTGAAATAAATTGAATATTTAGCAAACTAGCAGGGTGTCATGAAATTTTAGAAAGAAAAGTTTTGTTGAGGACTAAACAACTACTGCCAAAGGACAGGTCTTAATATTTCTAGGTATCATCTATCTGCTGAGAACTTTATATGTATTTCTCACTTTAACCTCAGAACAATCTTGGGAGGTGGGTTTGAGCCTCATTTCACAGAGGAAGATAAGTAGGGTCAGAGCGTTTACGTAATTGCCAAGATCTGATGCCTGGCAAGGAGTGGAGCTGGGGTTTGATACTGGTCTTCATGACTCCAATGCCTGGGTCCCTCTCATCATACCAGTTACGCACTGTGCTTTAGCCATACCATAACATTATAGAAACAACTAAATTCCCTAGTCTCCAATTAAAAAAATTTTTTTAAATATTTATTTAATTTTGAGAGAGAGAGAGACAGCAAGCAGGGTTAGGGCAGAGAGAGAGGGAGACACAGAATCTGAAGCAGGCTCCAGGCTCTGAGCTGTCAACACAGAGCCTGAAGGGAGTCTTGAACCCACGACCCACAGGATCATGACCTGAGCCAAAGTCAGGCACTTAACACTCAGGAGCCACAGGAGTCTTGTTGTTTTAGTATGATGTCCTTATCCATACAGCCCCATAGTGGCCATCGCCTATAGAATCATGTGTTTCTAACCATGTACTACATTGTGATGGGTTTCAATTTTTTTTAACCAATATTTAAAAATTTGTTATTTAACATTTTACATATTTATGTTCTTTTTCCTTAGTAGATTATAAGTCTTGAGAAGGCACTGACCTTGACTATTGTATCTCCCACAGCAATTTACAAATCACTGATGTTCAATTATTACCTGTTGATGATTTTAATGCCTATTAAGGAGACATTTTCTGGTATAGCTGATCCAAAATAAAAGTCATAGTCAAGATCATTTTAAAGCATTAAGGTATGGTTCATGGGACTTCTGACAATATCAGAAATTGTGGGTGAGGGGTGCCTGGGTGGCTCAGTCGGTTAAGCGTCCGACTGCAGCTTAGGTCATGGTCTCACGGTTCGTGGGTTCGAGCCCCGCGTCAGGGTCTGTGCTGACAGCTCAGAGCCTGGAGCTTGTCTTCGGATTCTGTGTCTCCCTCTCTCTCTGACCCTCCCCTGCTCATGCTGTCTGTCTCTCTCTCTCTCTCTCTCTCTCTCTCTATCAGAAATAAACAAAACATTAAAAAAATATTAAAAAAAAAGAAATTGTGGGTGATTGATGAAGGAATGAATAGAACTTTAAAATTTGAGAATAGAGGTTTCATTAAGGATTTCTATAAAATATTGTTACTACTTTATATCTTTACTGTTAAAATCCCTTTAGATTTCCATCAAAGTTCTCATTATGTTTATGTTTTGTCCTCAGTCAGATTACAGCCCACCTCTACGAGAAAAATTTCACTCACCCCACAGACTACTTAATGTTTATACCTCTAAGCCTTACCTTTTCGAATACTTTGAGACTAAAACTGAAAAATTATCATGCAGAAATAGCCATCAACCTCAAAAGGCAGTAAGAAAACAAAAGCTGATTTCATTCGGAAGATTCTCTTTTCTCTTGGCCATGGTGATGGTTTCCTGCTTGAGTCACTTCCCCCGAGAGGGTAACACTGGACAGCAGCCTCCAGAACCCGTGAGAATTGTCTCAATGAACAACAGAAGATATAAACAAACTTTCTTTCAGTTCACGGTAGTACTTATTTTGCATTGGAAAGTATGTGTAATTCAAACTACTATAATTCCATTTTTATGCCAAATGTAATCCTGGAGGAGGCTCTTGCTGGCATGAGGTCTGGAGTTTGCACTGCCTCAAAGCTAGTAGCTTGTTTTTCCATCTGGGCTAGGCACGGAGCTTGCAAGCTTTTTTTCTGAGTTACTCATTCTCTGGTAAATTCCAGTCTTGGGCTACTGTAGGACATATGCAAGGCTCTGCCCCAAGAGTTGGAAAGGTAATATGGCCCTTGTTTAAAAGTGTTCTGCTACTGGAAGTACAACTAGTTCTACTGAGGTTTGTGTTGGCCACTTCAGGCTTGTGGGTTCAGTTCAAATTTTTTACTTAGTTCTACAAGGTTTTATGGCTTGGCTACCTGAGAGACTGGCCCTCACATTATTCCTTCCTCCCAGCTTGGAATATCTCCTGGAGTACTTGGCTAAAGAATTCCAGATTTTACTTTGGAATAGTCATGATGATGGCTCAAGTGTTCTTGGAGGCTGTTCATACTTGGAACGTCCCTCTCTGGTCTGACATGACTCTAGTTGTTGGCTTTTCCTGATGGGGCAGTGTTGAAGGACTTGGTCTTGAGAATACACTGAGTATTTGCTGCACCGAGTTGATTTATATAGATTTTATTTAAGTTTGGAGGCTATATTAGTTTCCTGTTGCTAACTGCAACAAATTTCACACACGTAAAACAATGCAAATTTATTTTCCTGCATTCCGGAAGTCAGGAAAGTCTTGAGAGGCTAAAATCCAAAGGAAGTCCAAAGGAAGTCTTGAGAGGCTAAAATGTAGGCGTCAGTAGGGCTAGTTATTTCTGCACATTACAGGGGAGAATCCGTTCCCTGCCTTTTCTACTTGCAGAATCCCCCAACAGTCCTTGAATAGACACTCGAGTCTCTGCTTTCATGGTCACACTGTTTTCCCCTCTACTGGAGTTAAAATTTCTCTTCTTCCCTTCTATAAGGTTTCATGTAGGGGCACCCAGATAATCCAGAATAATCTTCCTATCTCAAGGAATTATCCTTAATTATTAATTATCCTTAATTATATTATCCTTAAGTATTAATTATCCTTAATTACATTTGGTAAGTCGATTTTGCCATGTAAAGTAATATGAATTACTTCAGAATATTCACAGGTTCTGAAGATTAGGTTATGGACATCGTGGGGAATTATTATTCAGCCTACCATAGAGCTTGATGTATTTGAACTTGAATTCTGGTTCAAACATTATTTTATTCTTTCTAAGACTTAGATTACTCATGTCTAAATGTTGTTAATAATGCTTATCTCTCATTTGGTTGATATAAGATTTTCATGAATAAAGGATGTAAAGCATCAAGGAGCCCATAGCCATTCAGTTAACGTTAGAGTTCTCCGCCCCACCCCCCACCCCAGCACCTTCTCTTATAATATCTGAAAAGTTAAGGATTTTGTTTGAAGGCAAGTGAGACTTTGAACTTTATAAATACTGCATTACAGATACAAAATACTAAAAACATTTCTGCTGAAGTGATTATCACACAGGCACAATACTGGTTAATATCCAGTTGGGGATCAAGTCAGCATGAAACTGTAATGTAATACAACAAAGAATATATTATTGTGTTTAGAGATGTAGATATTGTAATATGAATGGGATTAGAGGCTTTCCAACTTCAATATGATATTGAGAATTTTCTGCTTTCAGTATCTACTCTGATTTGTTGAAACAAATCAGATCACTGTGTTTGGGGAAAAGGGTATGAGAGAGGGAAGCATATCATTATTCAAGTTTTTATTTAATCTTGGAATACATTAAAGCAATGATAATTTACAAATTAACAGATACTAGTTAAGCTTCTCTGATATATCAGATAGTGCCCAAGATAGAAGCCATGGCTCTTACCTTTAAATGGTTTATAATTTAATGGAGAGGCAGAAAATAAATAGATAATAGCCATAAATTAGAATAAGAATTGTAATGAGTATAATGGACACAAAAGGGAAGAAGTACTCAGTTTGCAGGGACAATTGGGTAAGATTGTGTGAAGAAGAGGTGGCCATTTTTCAGCCAACTTTTGAGGGAGGGGAAGGCATATTTCAGGGGAAGGCTTGCGGGCATAGGGTGATCCAGGCAGAGGAAGCTGTATCTGGAAATATGTGAAGGGCCACATTACTATATGCTCACAGAACCACGACTAGCATACTAGTAGGAGCAGACAGGCATGGACATTTATCTTGAGAAACAAATATACCTGACATTGAATTCAAGGATAAATTCAGGTTCTTTTTGTATAGGGAACCCTGCATAACATAATGCCTAGTTCATTTACTCAACAGACAGACACCTCTTGGACTACTATGTGCAAGAGAAAGTGCAAGGCTCTGGGCATACAAAGTTCATAAGATTGGATTCTTGTCCCCCAACTCCTTAAAATCTAACACAAGAGCTTATAATCACTATGTTCACACTCTAGAAATTTTCAGAGTTTGTAGTTAAATACAAATGGATTTTTCTTGTGCTAAGCCTTTATGAAAGTTGAGGGCCATGAAAATTGGAGTTAAAACAGTATTTAAAGCTCCCATATTTTATTATCCAACAGCGGTAGCAATGTTGGCTCTTCACCAAAGATTTGGACTTCTCTTCCATATTGAAGAGTAGTTACTGGGCGGTGACTTTTTGGCAGTAGCCAATGACTGCATTTCCCAATTCTCCTTACACTTCAGTGGGAGTATATGACTAGCTCTCACTTTTGGAATCTGGCACACATAATTTGTTGGCTGAAATGGTTAAGAAGACTCTTCTCTTTCTTCTTTCATTTCTGGTTGGATTTAAAAAAACCCAAACAAACCTCCATGTTTCTGAGGATGGTGGAGGTACAAGATAGAAGGAAACTGGGTCCTTGAATCACTGTGTGCAGGAAAGCTACCAGTCAACTAGAAACATTCTCATTGATTAATACAAGAAAGAGTGAGACATAATGTTACATTGTTTAAAGTTACTAAAAATCTGGCATTTATTTCAGCAGCTTGTGTTACCTGAGTTATCACATAATAAGAATTCCGTTATGCATCATATATACCATGGTTCCTGGGATTGTGTCTTCATCTTACCATGAATGGCTAATGCTTTTGTTCACAAGTCTTATTATTAGAAATAGGTCCTCTTAAGCTAATACATGCTTAAATTCTGTCAGTTTTAGCCAGTGATCTCTAGAGCAAGGCCAGGTAAGAAAAATGTATATTTCTGGTATGGCAAGGCTTCCTTAATATGGCATTGTACAGAGAAGAGGGAAGTTCCTGAGGCCAACTCAAGCTGGTTGACATGTTACCTAGAAAGGAACTTAAGAAAACATCATTTTGAAGATAGTGTTGTCAGAGGCAGAGATGGTATTAGGAGGGGTTATCTAGAAGTTCTAGGTGAGCCTACAAAGATTAAGAAGATCTTGTGTGATAAAGACCATAAGGACCGAGAGTTCAACATCTAAATTCAATAATAGACATGAGAGGCTAGATATATCTTCCATGAGTAGTGGTGGAAAACTTGTTCCCTAGTAGAACCAAAATAGATAAATCAGGAATAAAAGAAAATAATTTGCCCCTTTCTTTGTGTTCTTCAACCTAACTCAACCTTTTGTTCTCTTATCTTCTTAGTTTATAGACTTGATAGAATCCTTTTCACTTTCCTCTGGGTTCATTTTAAACCGTGTAGAATTAAATTCAGTACTTCATGTGTGGCCAGTTTATTGCAGAGCTTGGTGAGGGGGTTATTCTAATATATGGAAGTTATACATAGGGTAGGGTGATAGGGGGCTGGGCTTTGAAATGAAATAGATTGAGTTTGACTTCCCAACTGGATGATTTGGGGTGCAAACTTTTAGTCATAAGATGAATAAATTTTGGGATTCCAATGTACAGTATTGTGACTATAGGTAATATTGTATTGTATTGTTTATTTGAAAGTTGCTAAGAGAGTATATCTTAAATGTTCTCTCACACACACAACTTGGTGACGTGATGGATATGTTAACTAACGTTTTTGTACTAATTATTTCACAGTGTATATGTATATATCAAATCATGTAATATACCTTAAACTTACACAATGTTATATGTCAAATATACTTCAATAAAGCTAGAAAAAAAGTTACCCAAATTTCTACATCCAGAGTAAACTACTATTAATATGTTGATGTTTTCTTCTTCCTTCCTTTTGTCCTTCTTTCCTCTCTCCCTTCTTTCCTTCCTTTTCTCCCTTCTTTCCTTCCATCCATCCATCCATCCATTCATCCATCCCACCACTCTTTCCTTCCTTAATAGAAGAATGCTACCCATACCGCTTTTTTATACTTAATCAATTATTAACATATTTCTATGTTACTACATATTCTTCTAAAAAATAAAATGAATATTTTTCTACAACATCATTTTTGATGGCTGCATACAACTTTGTTGTATTAATGTAACAATCTATTTAGCAGTTCTCTGTTTTGGAGCCAGAGTTGGGAACACCATTGTTTTGACTAGTGTGGCATTTACCATGTACTT
This sequence comes from Hyaena hyaena, assembly GCF_003009895.1. Taxonomy (NCBI): domain Eukaryota; kingdom Metazoa; phylum Chordata; class Mammalia; order Carnivora; family Hyaenidae; genus Hyaena; species Hyaena hyaena. The sequence goes on along the minus strand of NW_024081213.1, from coordinate 95,702 downwards.
ATCAGTGAAGCCAGAGGAATATTTTGATAGAATTTGTGTTTCCTCTGGTCTCATCTTATTTTCTTCTACATTCTCGACATCATTCCCCCCACCCCCCAGTCGAGGTAACCACTTCCTTCCTGTTGCTCTGGAGCATATACTCTGGAGCATATCTGGAACTCAGTGGGTATGACAAACTGACTAAATTTAGTTTAACAAATCTAGCTGGGTCCACAGATACTACTTTCTTTCATAAGGGCTTTATATTTTTATTATTTGAGCCCAATAGCTTTTGTAAACTATGAGTTCTCTTCACGAAATGGGTCACCGGGTGGAGGTCATCAGGTGGCTTTATCATTGAGCTCCAAAGCCCTAGGAATCTTTTTGTCTCTGAAGAGGCAACATATAGGCAAATACTCTAGTGAATAGCTAAGCAGATCAGTTAGCAATTGTGTTATGATAGAGTCTGCCACTGATTTCCAATGTAAAATTGTTCAAGGGAAAGGAGCTAACATTTATTAGGAACTAGATACTATACCTGCATTTACAGAGTTAAATCCAAACTACAATTTTGTTGAAGTTACCTGTTAGGACTCTGATTTTCCGAAGAAGATACTGAAGCTAAGGGATTAATCAGTTTGCCTCAAGTCACATAGCTGGTCCAAGGTAGAGCTGAGATTGAAATGCAGGTCTGCCTGGCTCCAAAACATTTAGGCTACTCACGATTGGTCCCACCCTTGCAATAATTCACTAATTAATTGAACTCTTGGTTCAAGAATATACCTTAAAGGCCAAGATCAAGCAGCAAATGAATGTGCTATTGGGTAATCTGTGTCTATATCTGAGCGATTAAGGAAACCAAAATTGTAATACAGTTGCTTTGTGCTTTCTTCCTATATACCAAGATTAATGAATGATAGTCAGTAAGATTCAGGAATATGACTGCTCCAGTAATTCTTCCTATGTAGTCTCCAAATTTCTGATAAAAATGAATTAATACTTGGTAGCCACAGATTTATAGTCCTAGAAACACTAGCCTGAATAGGTCACCTAATAATCTCACTCTTAATTTTTAACACACATAACACACTAATGGGGAAAAAATAGACCTTACCAGAATTCTTTACAAGACATAGTTCTTGGATGAGACAGTAATGAGGCAATGTCTGGTTTTTATTAAAGGTCATAAATAAATGATTCATAACCCAAACAAAAGTATAGACTTTGTCATAAACATTATTACTAACCAATGCATTGTCAGTGGAACATGCTTTGAGAAACATGAAATGAGACCTTTCTTCATATCTTATTTTACTTTAGTTGTCACTTGAATCTTTCCTGACAGTTGGTAATCCAACCTATTTTAAAAAGCTAGAGAAGGAGATACATTACTCACATTGGAAAGAGTTGCAAAAGAAATTTATCCAAGGATCACACCCGGAAGGGACCAATGTGTTGTTTTTTTCAAAAAAATATATACATAGTTTTGTCTCCATAGAAGTTTGAATTTCATGCTCAGGATTACAAGTAGTGAAGTGCCAGCAAACATCAGTGTCTTTGGAAAAGCTATGTAAGATTTCATATTTAAACCTTGTGAACATTACTCGTTTCTTCAGCATTTGACTTAATCTGTTTTCCCTTCCTGTGGAAACTAGCTTTTGTTATGAAATAGGACATAGTAAGAGATTGTTGCAAGGGGTGCCTGGGTGGCTCAGTTGGTTAAGCGTCCGACCTCAGCTCAGGTCGCAATCTCACGGTTCGTGGGTTCGAGCCCTGTGTCGGGCTCTGTGCTGACAGCCAGTTCAGACCCTGGAGCCTGCTTCTGATTCTGTGTCTCCCTCCTTCTCTGACCCTCCCCTGCTCATGCTGTATGTCTCTCTCTCTCAAAAAAAATAAGTAAAACATGAAAAAAAAGGAAGTTGTTGCAAAGGGAAACAATAGAAAACAAGTATGAAATAGAAACAAGTATGTTTTTGATGTTTATTTGCATGAGTATAATGTGTGTATCATTTTAAGCTAAACTTTTTGTCTTACTTGCTTGGAAAAATACACTTGTTTGTGCCACAGTGAATTGCTTGCTAGTATTTTATGGAGCCAGATATATGCATTGTTCATTGATTTTCCAGGGTAGCAGGAGGTGGCATGGATGGAGGGTAAGAATCTCGTGCAAAAAACATATACAGGGTAGCATTACATGAAACTTAAATGTAAGTAAGGATCTGAGGAGCAGCCTGAAGCTATGGGAAAAAAAATCATGGGTGCAGAGTCAGAGGAGTAGTGAAATGAAGGGTGGTTGTGTTGGATTCACTCTGGAATATTCTCTGACAGGAAGTGGACTCAGGACAGAAAGGAGGAGGGACCTTCAGGAGCTTCAGAGCAGGATGGTGGAGGTAAAACAAAAAGTATTGTTCTGGATTAGCCTATGTGGTGCTCTGTCCTGGGAAAAGACTACAAGCTGGGAAGTAGTATATGACTGAACCTCAGGATGTGACTTTGGAACCCTGTCTGGTTTTGGTGGGAGTACCCTTGGTTAGCCTGGAATCATCCTTGCTTTTCTCTTTAAAGCTTAAGAAGCTGAGCCAGGAGTCTACACTTGGCTGCTGGTAGTGTCTGGAACCTGAGATTCAGGTGAGATCACCTGAGAAATAAATGTAGGTAGAGAAAAAGGAGAGGATTCCAGACCACTCCAAAGTTCAGATTGGCTAGAAAAAGAGGAGCTTAATAGTGGGGAAAGTAAAGGGCCAGTGAGGTAAGAAGAAAACTAGGAGAGTAGGTGACAGTAAGGCCAAAAGAGGAAAGTGTTTCAGAAAGTAGGCAGTGGTCAGTAATGCTAACAGGTTCAGTAGGACGAAGTCACTGATGGGCTCATTGGATTAGGCAACATCAGTTCACTGGCGACCTTGAAAAGAAAATGGAAAATCAGAAGCTTGACCGGAGTGGTCAAGATGAGGACATAGATGAGGTTGAAACGATGGACATGGGACTGTGGGATCCAGACTGGAGGGAGACAGATGGGTGAGTGATAGGGTCCGAGCATTCAGACAGCAGTTGAGTAGAAAGGGAAATGGGCATGAGAGGTTAGTCTTGATGGCCTCTTATATAGTTACTCTTCTGAGGTTTTTGCTATAAAGAAATAGGTTGAACACCACAGGATACCTTGGTTCAAGGGGAGAGGTGATTTTTAAGATCAAATAAACTAGATCGGATGAGACCAATTCAGAAGAGTGGGAGAATACCGAAAGGCAATAAGAAGACATGGATCAGGACATCCCAGTGGAGCAGGTGGGCTTTTGTAGAAGAAGGGTCATAACTTCTTAGTATCTGTAGGGAAGAAGGTAGAGTGAATAGGTACAGAAGAAAGTAGATATGTGCTCGCTTCGGCAGCACATTTACTAAAATTGGAACGATACAGAGAAGATTAGCATGGCCCCTGCACAAGGATGACACGCAAATTCATGAAGCGTTCCATAAAAAAAAAGAAGAAGAAGAAGAAGAAGAAAGTAGATATATAGAAAGATGAGGGCACTCTCTTTAAATTGCTTCTAATTTCTCAGGAAGATATAAAGAAAGGTCAAGGGCTAAGGTGAGATAGGGATATTTGAGAGGAGAGCAGAAAGTGTGGAATGGTTGTCCATGGGAGTCAGACAGCAAAGGTATGGTGGACGTATAAGTGATTGTCAGAAAGTGTCAGATATCCATTTCTGAATCTGCGTCATGAATTTATTGTGGAACTAGTTACGAATATTAAATGGTTTTATCAAACTTCAGTTACTAGAATATGGTTAGAGTTGAGTTTAATCAGGTTTGGAGAATTTCTAGGCAAGTAGGAAGGAGGGAGAGAGAAGGAAAGAAATTAAAGGAGTTTGCATGTAAGTGGTTTTCTGAGTATGGAGGGTAGTGAGGACATGAAGGGTGATAGATTGAGAAAAAAATCATCAGTAAAGGGGGGAGTGATCAGGAGGTTGACATATGTGATCTACATGCAGGTGGAAGTGAGTGAATTGTAGTCTGATGGTATGGGCTTCAAATGAGCTGCATATTTTATTTTATTATTATTTTTTTCTTAATGTTTATTTATTGTTGGGAGGGGTGAGATAGAGAGACAGAGAGTGAGTAGGGGAGGGCAGAGAGAGAGAGAGAGACATAGAATTTGAAGTAAGCTCCAGGCTCTGAGCTGTCAGCACAGAGCCTGACGTGGGGCTTGAACTCATGAAATGTGAGATCATGACCTGAGCTGAAGTCGAATGCTCAGCCAACTGAGGCACCCAGATGCCCCTGAGATGCCTATTTTAAAGAAGGTAAGGCAAATTAAAGTTTGAAAGTAGCACTAGAAGCTAGGGGGACAATAACCAGTTTCTAAAGTTCATGGGCCATAAGGAAAACAGCAACACTTTCTTGTGTCCTTAGGAAGACCAAGGTTTTAATTTGAGAAAGGAGGTGAAGGAATCATTCAGAGAAGGTGCACACTAGAAGTTCTGTATGGCTCAGTAAGGAAGAGGTGGAGTAGAATTGAAAAGATGAGCATAGGATTATGGGATCCAGACTAGAGGGAGACAGATGGTGAATGATGGGGGTTAATGGATGAATGAATGAGAGTGGTTGAGTAGAAAAAGGATATAAGGCATGATGGCCTTGATGGCCAGCAGTTCAGATCTCAGTCTTATAAAACAACTAGAAGGAGGAGGGAACTGCAGACAGAAGGTGCAGTATGGGCTTCCTTGAGATTTCTGGACTCTCTTTGGGTTCTTATTGCCACTGACTGGCTGCATATCCTTGGGCAAATTCTTTTGTCGCTCTCACTTTCTTCGTGTATAAAGTGATTCACTTCCAGTGCTCATGTGCTGTTTTCATTCTCTGAAGTGGTCTTTTACCAGCCTGTTGAAATCCTAGCCATTCTTTAAGAATCTTCTCACAAGCCATCGGTACTATTAAACTTTTCTTATTTAATCACCTATTCCAAGCCAATGTGACCTTTCTGTTCTCAGAATCACTGTAACATGGAATCACTCTAGTGGCAGTTATCAGTCATCCAAATAATACAGTTATTTGTGTTTACCTCTTATCCTTGTCAAAAAAAATCCATGAGAACAGGAAATGTGATACATCTTTTTGCTTAAGTAAATGCTCGGTACGTGCCTTTTGAATGAACCAGTGAAGCATTCTTCTGGAGGAGAAAGGAGTAATGAGCGAATAGATACTATTAGAAAGAAAAATTGAAAATTACCCTGTGTTATATTTCACATTTGCATAGGACATTTAGGTACATGGAAAATGTAATTCTATTAGGTCTAAGAGTTGTTTGTGTGGCTCTTGCTACAAACTTGAAGTAGTTACAGATGTAATAAAGCTATTAGTAGAGGCTTGATTGTTCCAAGCAAATAGTTTTATGGAGTTCAAGGAATCCTGTCATGTTAAATGGAAAAAGCAGAGGAAGAAAAGAAGATGTAAAAATTAATATATTTGAAAGAGTACTGAAAATACAAGGAAAGCAAACTGAAAGAAATAATATAATTACTAGGTACTAAAAATGCAAACAAAGAATTTGTACTAACTACTCAAGGGGTGAAGACTTTCTCTAGGTAATGGTTGGCTAAAAATGTATCTCTGTTGGGAAGTATGTTACTTTTTGGGCTGTGAAAATTGAATACCATGATTTGGAATGTGATGTTGCTTTGCTGAAGTGGAGTATTTTAGTGGCTGCCTTTTTGTTTGTTTTTGTTTTTGTTTGCATCAAGCATTGAATGACATGATCTGTCAAGAAAGAATATGCTTTTTGTAATCAGTGGGATGTAATATGGGAATAGTATTGGAAAATTCCAGAAGTTTATGTTATGTAATAATTCCATCACCACCACCACCACTACCACTGACAACAAAAATAGTAAAGACTTTCTGAGCCCCTACTGTGTTAGTCTCTATTCTGTAGCTTTACAAATGTATCGGTTAGTGTTCAACTACAGCCGCAGAACCGGTAGTTGATATACCTCAAGAGATTGATTGCAAGAAATTGGCATATGTGATTGTGGGGTCCATAGGCTAGGTTAAGAAAGACAAGCTTGAACTCTTGGTCATGAGCTGAAGGTCTGCTCTTAAGGCATTCCAACTGATTGAATCAGGTTCATCCAGATTACTGAGGATAATTTCCCTTACAGTAAGTTGATTATGGACTTTAATTGTATCTATAAAATACCTTCAAAGCAGCACTTCAATTAATGTTTGCTTGAATAGCTACAGACTAGAACCTAGACAAGTGACACATAAAACATATATTATCTCATTTAACCCTCAAAACAATCCCTGTGAAGCACTTCACACAAAGAATAAATGTTGGAGCAGGAGTTTTAACTGAAGTGGTCTGATGCTGGATCTAGGGATTATGTACCATGCTGCAGTGCATTGTGGGAGAGAAATGAAAGCCATGCATAATTTCTCGTCTGAAACATCTCCTAAGACAGGCCTCTTGTATTTCCTAGAGAAAAACCAGTCCTTTACAACCAGGATTGATGGCCTTTCTCAAATTGTCACATGGAAGATATTATCCAACACCTATGTTATAGTGATAAAAAAAATTAAAGTCATTAGCTCCCTGGAAAATTTCTCAGTCTCTTTAGTTTCATTCAAAAGGAATAAGGAAAACAAAGCAGTTTGTCTTTGTTGCTCTGTTCTCCCTCTCCCTTACCTCTTAGTACATTTTTTTAAGACCACGAATGGAAAAATTGGTATTGAGACAAGCGTTAAGCTCAAGTTAAAACTTAGGTGATGACTGCTTTAATAAAAGAAAGGATAAGAACCATATGATCCTTTCAATAGATTCAGAAAAAGCATTTGACAAAGTACAATATCCATTCATGATAAAAGCCCTCAACAAAGTAGAGTTAGAGGAAACATACCTCATCATAATAAAGGCCATTTACAAAAAAACCAAACGAAAACAAAAAACAACCCACAGCTAACATCATTCTCAATGGGGAGAAATGGAGAGCTATTCCTCTGTGGTCAGGAACAAAACAGGGATGTCCACTCTCACCACTGTTATTTAACATAATACTAGAAGTCCTAGCCACAACAACCAGACAACACAAAGAAAGAAAAAGCACCCAAATTGATAAGGAGGAAGTAAAACTTCCACTATTTGCAGATGATATGATACTATATAGAGAAAACCTGAAAGACTCCACCAAAAACTGCTGGAACTGATAGACAAATTAAGTAAAGTCACAGGATATAAAATCAAAGTGCATTTTTATACACCAAAAATGAAGCAGCAGAAAAAGAAATCAAGGAATTGATTTCATTTGCAATTGCACCAAAAACAAATAAGATACCTAGGAATAAACCTAACCAAAGAGGTAAAATATTTGTATTCTGAAAACTATAAAACACTGATGAAAGAAATTGAAGAGGACACAAAGAAATGGAAAGATATTCCATGCTCATTTATTGGAAGAACGAGTATTGCTAAACTGTCTCTACTACCCAAAGCAGTCTACATACATTTAATGTACTCCCTATTAATATACCAACAGCATTTTCCACAGAGCTAGAATAAACAACTCCAAAATTTGTATGGGAAACCACAAAAGAGCCAAAGCAATCTTGAAAAAGAAACGCAAAGCCAAAGGCATCACAATTCTGAACTTCAAGTTATATTACAAAGCTATAGTGATCAAGACTGTTTGGTACTGGTACATAAATAGACTCATAAATCAATAGAAGAGAATAGAAAATCCAGAAATGAACCCACAACTATATGGTCAATTAATCCTTGACAGAGCAGGAAAGAATATCCAATGGAAAAAGACAGTGTCTTCAACAAATGATGTTGGGGAAACTAGACAGCAACATACAGAAGAATGAGAATGGGTCACTTTCTTACACCATACACAAAAATAAATTCAAAATGGATTAAAGACCATCAGGAAAGATGAGAAAACCATTAAATCATGGAGGAGAACATAGACTGTAACCTCTTTGACATCAGCCCTAGCAGCTTCTTACTAGATATGTCTCCTGAGGCAAGGGAAAGAAGCAAAACAAGCTATCAGGACTTCATCAAAATAAAAAACTCTGACAGAGAAGTAAACAACAAAACTTAAAGGCAACCTGTGGAATGAGAGAAGATATTTGCAAATGACATATCTGATAAAGGGTTAGTATCCAAAATATATAAAGAATTTATAAAACTCAACACCCAAAAAAGCCCAAATAATCCAGTTAAGAAATGGTTAGAAGACACAAATAGAGACTTTTCCAAACAAGACATACAGGTGGCCAGCAGACACATGAAAAGATGCTCAACATCACTTATCATCAAGGAAATTCAAATCAAAACTACAATGAGATATCACCTCATACCAGTCAAATGGCTAAAATTAACAACACGGGACAAGACAAGACTCTTGTATTGTCAAGACTCTTATATTGACAAGAGGTGTGGATGAGTATGTGGAGAAGGGAACCCTTTTACATGTTGGAGGGAATATAAGTTGGTGTAGCCACTGGAAGAAAGTATGGAGGTTCCTCAAAAAGTTAAAAATAGAACTACCCTACAATCCAGCAATTGCACTACTAGGTCTTTACTCAAGAGATTAAAAAATACTATTTCAAAGGGATTCATGCTCCTTGATGTTTATAGCAGTATTATCTACAATAGCCAAATTATGGAAGGAGCCCAAATGTCCATCAACTGATGAATGGATAAAGAAAATGTGATGTATATATAGAATGGAATATTACTCAGCTATAAAAAAAGAATGAAATCTTTACATTTGCAATGACATGGATGGTGCTAGAGAGTATTATGCTAAGCAAACTAACTCAGTCAGAGAAAGACAAATACTGTATAATTTCACTCATATGTGGAATTTAAGAAACAAAGTAAACGAACAGGGGAAAAAAGAGGAAAACCAAGAAACAGACTCTTAACTATAGAAACCAAACTGATGTTTACTAGAGGGGAGGTAGGTGGGGGGATGGGTTAAATAGGTGATGGGGATTAGGGATTGTGATGAACACTGTGTGTTGTATGTAAGTGTTGAATCACTTAATTCTATACCTGAAACTAACATTACACTGTATGTTAACTGGCATTTAAGTAAAAACTTGGGGCGAGAAAACTGTAGGTGATGACTATAGTGGGTTTATTTTAATCCAGATCCTGTGCTGTAATAGGAAAGAGCAGACCGTCTGGTGGAAAGTATAAAATGAGATGGATATGATGTAACTGGAGTTGTGAAAGGAAGGGCAACCCAGTAACTAGAACTGGATAGGGATGGGGGAGAGGTTGGAGGGGTGTGTTGTCCTAACTGTCTCTGTGTGACAGCATGAGAGTCTTGGGGGTTCCTGGTAGTGAAGGTGAGATTGGCTGGTGTCAGGGTGGACCTGACAAAAGCCATATGTAGGTAAAAGTACTGTTGGTTCCCAGCCCACCATTTCTCTCTTTCCCCTGCTGATTGTATTTTACCTCAGTAGGTGCATTCTCCACTAGGGTCTCATTAGATGCTCCGACAAACCAGGGCAACAAAAACACACACTCTTCTCACCTCTTCCACAACAGACTCTGCACCCCTTTAATCACAAGCTTTCTTGAACACTACTGTCCAGGAAAGGGAAGACCCTCAGGAGGAGGCTGGACATTGGCCCCCAAAGATAGCAGATCTAATCTCTGGAACCTGTGTATGTTACCATATATGGAAGAAGGGTCTTTGCAGATGTGACTAAGTAAAAGATCTTGAAATGGGAGATTATGCTGGATTTTTTGGGTGAGCCCTACATCCAATCAGAGATGTCCTAATAAGAGGAGGCAAAGGGGGGGTCTGACACAAAAAAGAAGGCTGTGTGAACACAGGTTAGAGGGATGTGGCCACAAACCAAGGAATGCCAGAAGCCATTAGAAACTGGAAGAGGCAAGAATAGATTTTCTCTAGAACCTCTGGGGGCCTCTAGGGGAGATGGCTCAGGGATACTAATTTTGATCTTCTGGCCTCCAGAACTGTGGGAGAATAAATGCCTATTGTTTTAAACTGCCCTGATCATGGTACTTTGTTACAGCAGCCACTGGAAACTAATACAGTCTCCCAATTGTTCCTTCAAATGACTCCTCCTATCTCTATTAAGTACTCCATGAAAAAATAAAGGGTCTCCAATAGCATTTCCCCACCTCATCCAGTGCTCTATTTCCTTGATCTTCAGGAGAAAACCCAAATGTTTATTGGTTTTCTGTATCATATTTGCTCTTGATTTGTTATAAGCTAAAAAGTGGAAGGAAATTGTTCATTCATTCTGTGAAATACCCAACCTAATGCACTCTAGATGCTGTTTTAGTGGCAAAGAACATATGGAAGACTTTAAAGGAGAAAGTATTATGAGAATAGCAATTTTAACAAAAATCTCTCTTCTTTCATTAACTGTGAATTTGGTATTAGGATGCCTTGCTTTCAGAGTGACAATGGGAAGTAAGCAAGGTTATGTTTTTAGTACAGGAAGCAGAAGAGAGGGATAATGTATTCTATCAATTCTCATTCTGTGACATTCAGAGTTTTCTGATGATCATTGTAGCCTTTCCTGCAAATAAGTGCACTTCAGCTTTTTGTTATATTTAGGGTTTACTTACATCCTTCTAATGATTAAGTTTATCTTAAATTCGTGTCTACGCTTTGGGATACAGATCTTTGAAACAGTTCATTTGCATCCCAAAGATTTGGTTAGAGTCTTAATTCCTAAAAAAGATAGATACATTTGCATTGCTAATTTAGGATATAATTTCATCTTTTTTTCTGATTAAAATGCTTCGATTGGTAAAATTGGTGATAAATTGGCTTTTTTATACCCGTAAATCAATTTAGAAGAAAAAGAAAAGTCAAAGAATATGTAGTCAATATAATATACAAGACTGTATTAAAAATCAGTTCATTTTACCATCAACATTGAGAATTTATGTTATCAGCAATTAAGACATGTGTTATTTTCTCAAATCTGGGTTTGATAAATGGCTTGAGCACATCCATTACTCTGGGTGAATTCCTCCCAGTGTGAATTCTCACTCTTACAGGAAGGGAGCCATTGGTTTATTGTACATTTAGAGTGGCTTTACCACATGTACAAAAAGTTTGCATAAAAGAATGTTAACTGTGAATGTTAGGAAACAGCCCGAGTGCCTATTAATAGGAACTGGTGAAATGTATTATAAATTCATAAAATGGAACATTTCATATACATTAAAAATTCAGTATCTATACTTATGGAATGAACCTCAAAACATATTTTTAAGTGAGAAATGGAAGATGGAGAATACCATATACAGAATACTACCATTTATGGGTTTGTGTTTTTGTTTTTGTTTTTTAAGTTTATTTATTTATTGTGAGAGAGTTGGGGGAAGGGCAGAGAGAGAGGGAGAGAAAGAATCCCAAGCAGGCTCCATGCTTTGCATGGAGCTCAATGCGGGGCTCAGTCTCACCACTATGAGATCATGACCTGGTCTGAAGTCAAGAGTCAGTTGCTTAACCTACTGAGCCACCCAGGTTCCCCTACCATTTGTGTTTTTAATTAAAAATTTTTACTTTTCTGGGGTACTGGGTGGCTAAGTTGGTTGGTGACTCTTGGTTTCAGTCAGGTCATGATCTTATGGTTTATGAGTTCGAGCCCCACATCAGGCTCCATGCTGTCAGTGAGGAGCCTGCTTGGGATTTACTCTCTTCCCATCTCTCTCTGCCCCTCCCCCACTCTCCTCTCTCTCTGTCTCTCTCTCTCTCTGTCTCCCTCAAAATAAATAAATAAACTTAAATTTTTAAAAATTTTACTTTTCATCTTGAAATAATTCATGCTTGTATATAGTTGCAAAAATGTTACCAAAAAGTGCTATTTACCTTTATTCAGTTCTCCCAAAAGTTAACACCTTATGTAACTATAGTACAATGATCAAAACTAGGAAATTAACATTGATGCAATTCTACCAATTTATCTACATATTTCCTTCAAATTCTTTTTCAGTTGTCCCACTAATCCTTGAGCATACTTCCATCTGGGTCAGCTCCTCCAATTCATTAATCTTTGCTTTTTATGACCTTGACACTTTTGTAGAGTATTCACCAGATATTTTGTAGAATGTCCCACAAGTAGGTCCTCCTAATGTTTCTTCATGATTAGACTCAGATTATAAATGTTTTCGCAACAATATTGCAGCAGTGGTATTGTGTACTTCATGAAAATTATTGGGAGATGCATAGTGTTGATATGGTTGATATGTCTTATTATTGGAGACATCAACCAGAACATGTGGTTAAGATGGTGTCTGGGTTCTCTGTGGTCATTATTGTCTTTCCCTTTTATAGGAAAAGAAGGAAACCGTCTGTAGGTCATTATTATCTGTTCCTTTTACCAAGTATCTTGTGTGGAGTTAATTTGAGACTCTATAAAAATTTTTTTGACATCATGCTTTCTTTTCTACTAATTTGAGCATCCGTTGGTGACGTTTGCCTGAATAGTTATTACTGCAGTGTTTTGTGTTTTTCAAATTTTTACTTATCTTTTATTTTTTAGTGAGAGAGAGAGTGTGAGTAGGGGAGAGGGTCAGAGGATGAGAGAGAGAGCGAGAGCGAGTGCATGGAGCCTGCTCAGCATGGAACCCACTGCAGAGTTTGATCCCATGACCCTGGGATCATGAACTGAGTCAAAATCAAGAGTCAGTTGCTGAACGACTTGAGCTACTCAGGCGCCCTCATTTGTGTTTTAGTTTATTTTATTTTTTTTTTTTTTTTTATTTTTTATTTTTTTATATTTTTATTTATTTCTAGGAGAGAGAGAGAGACAGCGTGAGCAGGGGAGGGTCAGAGAGAGAGGGAGTCACAGACTCTGAAACTGGCTCCAGGCTCTGAGCTGGCAGTCAGCACAGAGCCCGACGCGGGGCTCGAACCCACGAACCGCGAGATCATGACCCAATCGAAAGTCGGATGCTTAACCGACTAAGCCACCCAGGCGCCCCTTTCTCATTTGTGTTCTAAAAAGTGATATATAGGGGTGCCTGGGTAGCTCAGTTGGTTAAGCGTCTGATTTGGGCTCAGGTCATGATCTCACCGCTCCTGTGTTTGAGCCCCACGTCGGGCTCTGTGCTGACAGCTCAGAGCCCGGAGCCTGCTTCAGATTCTGTGTCTCCCTCTCTCTCTGCCCCTCCCCCACTTATACTCTATCCCTCAAAAATGAAAAAAATGTTAAAAAAACTTTTAAAAAGTGATATACACACCTATGTCTGTCACTGTGTCGAAATCTTGGGAATGATTTATTAGGAACTGGAAAAAGGGATTAGCTCTGGGGAAAGAAGTTGGGAAGAAGGCAGGTAGACAGCCAAGTCAGGGAGATGTTTTACCATGTAACCTTTTATGCAGTGTGAATTTACCAGGTTCACATCTTATGATTTGGTGAGGCACAATGGTGGGATGAAACCTGTTGACTTAACAAATAAATATTTTCAAATGACACAAGAAAAACATTTGCTATAAAAGAAATACATTTATGATGAAAAGCTATTGGGAGAGGAGAGAAGCTAACTTCTACTTAACAAAAAAGATTTTGTGGTTTTTTAAAAATACAAATCAGGGACTATCCTTTTTTTTCCAAATGTTTATTTCTTTATTTTGAGAGAGACAAAGAGAGAGTGTGGGGGGAGGAGCAGAGAGAGAAGGAGAACAAGAAAATCCCAAGCAGGCTCTGCACTGTCATCGCAAAGCCTGACATGGGGCTTGAACTCCAGAACCCTGAGATCGTGACCTGAGTGGAAATCAAGAGTTAGATGCTTAACTGACCGAGCCACCCCGGTCCCCCCAAATCAGGGACTATTTCATTATATTCTCTGAAAGTACAACTGCTTGGGTTTGTGATCCAGAACTGTAGTTAGCTGGTTCATTTTATCTTTAAAATACAGAAAGTATTAAAATTTTACTTGTAGTTTGTGATGGATTTTCAAACAAGGTCTACAGTTTGTAATGTGTCTTCTGGCATAAACATTAAATTCTAAAGCAACATCAGTTCAGCAAGAGAATCTGGAATTCTTACTATTGAAAGAAAGTACGTTGAGCACGTGTAGTAGAATTTTATTTTGAAGCATTACATTACTTTCCACAACTAAGAAAAGATAATTTCTGTAAAAATTTCAGGCCACACATAACTATGATTTCTTACCATAAGCATTATTCGAAGAGGTGTTTTGGAACCATTTAGAAGGTTTTGGAAGCACTGATTCTCCCTGAGCTGCTGTCAAACATGATATGTCTATGCTACTTGTAAGGCTGATAGGATGCCATTCTTCCCAGCTTGTGAGCACAGTGGGTCACATTGATATTTGTAAAATGAAGGTCTATCCCTTTTGTCATCGGAGGGTCCCTCCTTTAACATGGGAAAGTAAGTAGGAGGCTTAATCTTACAGATCTCTGAAGTATTCACACAGAAGTTTCTTCAGTGCCTTGTGAGATTTCCCACCACTCCAAGTCCCTTCCAAGTGGTGATATTGCCAATGCTTGTTCTGTTTCTCTGCTGTAACATTTCCATGGGTGAGATGACGCTCCCCTCTCTAGAACCACTAGAGAGAGGGTGAAGGGAATGTGTATGTGTGTGTGTGTGTGTGTGTGTGTAATATTACACTAGTTTATTTCTTTAACTTTCCTGAGACTTTCATAGGTTAAAATAGCTGTCAAATAGAGCTTTCCTCAGTGATGGACATGTTCTCTATTTGGCGCTGTCCAAATATAGTAGTCAGTAGCCATAGATGGCTTTTGAAATATGGCCAGTATAACTGAGAAACTGAATTTTTAACATGATTGAATTTTAGTAAAAAATTGAATGGAGAAAGGGGAATCCTCTTACACTGTTGGTGGGAAAGTAAACTGGTGCAGCCACTCTGGAGAATAGTATGGAGATTCCTCAAAAAGTTAAAAATAGAACTACCGTATGACCCAGCAATTGCACTACTAGGTATTTATCCAAAGGATACAAAAATACTGATTTGAAGGGGCATATGCACCCCAGTGTTTATAGCAGCACTATCAACAATAGTCAAATTGTGGATAGAGCCGAAAGGTCCATCAACTGATGGATAGTTAAAAACACACACAATGGAATATTACTCAGCCATCAAAGGAAAGAAACCTTGCCATTAGCGACAATGTGGATAGAACTAGAGAGTATTATGCTAAGTGAAATAAGTCAGAGAAAAACAAATACTATATGATTTCACTCATGTGAAATTTAAGAAACAAATGAACAGAGGGGAAAGGAAGGAAAAATAAAATAAGATAAAAAACAGTGAGGGAAATAAACCACAAGAGACTTTTAACTATAGAAAACAAACTGAGGGTTGCTGGAGGGGAGGTGGGGGGGGAGGTTGGGCTACAGTGGATGATGGTTATTAAGGAGAGAACTTGTTGTGATAAGTACTGGGTGTTACATGTAAGTAAGTGATGAGTCATTAAATTCTCCTGAAAACAATACTACACTATATGTTAACTAACTTGAATTTAAATAAAATCTTGGAAGGAAATAAATAGATAGCTAGATAGCTAAATAAAAAGGGGCACCTGGGTAGCTCAGTGGGTTGAGCATCTGACTTTGGCTCAGGTCACAATCTCACAGCTCCTGAGTTGAGCTTCACGTTTGGCTCTGTGCTGACAGCTCAGAGCCTGGAGCTCTCTTCGGATTCTGTGTCTTCCTCTCTCTTTGCCCCTTCCCCCACCTCCACCCCTGTGCTCGGTTTCTCTCTCAAAAATAAAATAAAAAAATTTTTTTTAAATAAGTAACAAATAAGTAAATAAAAATTTTAATTTTTTAAAAATGTTTTATTTATTTCTAGGAGAGAGAGAAAGAGAGACAGCGTGAGCAGGGGAGGGTCAGAGAGGGAGTCACAGACTGAAACAGGCTCCAGGCTCTGAGTTGGCTGTCAGCACAGAGCCCGACGCGGGGCTCGAACCCACGAACCGCGAGATCATGACCTAAGCGAAAGTCAGACGATTAACCGACTAAGCCACCCAGGTGCCCCATGTAAATAAACATTTTAAATGGTCACATGTGGTAAGTGGTTACTGTATTGGGCAGCTTCTGGAATCTAATTCTTGCCAGCTGTGTGACCTTGAATAAGTCCCTTAATTCCTCTAGGCCTAATTTTCCTCATCTGAGGGATGGAGATGATTAGCTACCTACTTCATAGGTTTGGTGTGAGGATCAGATGATACGCAGTCGTCCCCCCCTCACCCACAGTTTCAGTTTCCAGTTCCCTGTCTTCATTTCAGTTACCAGCGATCAGCAGGGATTCTCCTTCTGATGAATCCTGAGGTCGGTAGCAGCCCAAGGCTGCATCGCAACGCTGTGTTGTGCACTTTGCCTCATCTCATTGCACTGGCGTTTTACCGTCTCACATCGTCAAAGAAGGGTGAGTGCACTACAGTGAGATGTTAGGAGAGGGAGAGACCACATTCACTAAGTTTTTCTGTAGTGTATTGTTATAGTTATACAGCATATATATAACACATAACATATAGATGTTATTTTTTATTGGTTATTGTTGTTAATCTCTTACTGTGTCTAGTTCTAAACTTAAACTTTTTATTGTAGGAATGTATGTATAGGAAAAAACAATATATATAGCGTTTAGTACTATCCATGGCTTCAGGCATTCACTGATCGTCTTGGAATGTAACCCCTATGGATAAGGGGTGGGGGGGACTACTGTATGTAGATCGAAATGCTTTTGAACCCTTCATGAGAAGGGCTCAGTGACTCTTAGCTGCTACTTATACAAATTACATGGCTCCAATTCACTTTATTGGCAGGAATGTCTCCTTTTATGGGGGGGGGCGGGGGGATTACTGTTGTAAGTATTTCTAAAGTTTCCTTTGATGCACAGTGTGGAAATGAGTTAATGCTTTATTTTTTAAAAGGTTTTATTTAAGTTCCAGTTAGTTAACCTACAGTGTGATATTAATTTCAGGTGTACAATATAGTGATTCAGCACTGCTAGGTTTTTACCCAAAGAATACAAAAATACTGACTCAAAGAAATACATGCATCCAATGTTTATAGCAGCATTATCTACAATAGCCAAAGTATGGAAAGAGCCCAAGTGTCCATTGTCTGATGAATGGATAAAGAAGATGTGGTGTATATATACAATGGAATATTACCCAGCCATAAGAATGAAATCTTGTGATTTGCAATGAGATGTGGTTGAAACTAGAGAGTGTTATGCTAAGCAAAATAAGTCAGTCAAAGACAAATACCATATGTTTTCACTCATACGTGGAATTTAAGAAACCAAAACAGACGAGCAAAGAGGAAAAAAAAGAGAAAGGGAAACCAAGAAACAGACTCTTAACTATAGAGAACAAACTGATGGCTACTAGAGGGGAGAAGAAGTGGGGAGATGGGTTAAATACTTGTATGAAAGTGTTAATGCTTTTTAAAAACATTTTTAATTATTTTGAGAGAGAGAGTGAGTGTGGGAGGGGCAGAGAGAGAGAGAGGGCAGGGGAGAAAATCCCAAGCAGGCTCTGCGATGTCAGCACAGAGGGGCTTAAATTCATGAAACATGAGATCATGACCTGAGCAGAAATCAAAGTTGGACACTGAACTGACTGAGGCACCCAGGCGCTCCTAATCAATTTTTTAAAAAAGTGGCGCTGTGTGTATTTCCACCAAATGTTTTCTGAGGCTTCTCCCTCCAAATGCTCATTTGAACAAAGAAGTAATTAGTAGCTCTTATTTTATATAAGATAAAAAAAAATTCAATCCTTTGTGATATGCCATTGGGAGAAACATTCTGAAACCATACATTAGTTTACACTTCTTCAACAATAAAATAAGAAATTAAAAAAATTCTGCTTGCAAAGTAACCTTAGTTCATGAGAAGGAGGAAGACTTTACAAATAAAAGTTAATATTGTCGTTTCAAGTGAGAAGAACAATTATTAAATTTAAAAAGTATTGACTAACCAGAAATTACCTTTATTTATAGAGGAATATATAGTCAAAGCTAGACTGTGGATGGTAGACAATTTCCCATTATAAACCTACTTAAACCTGGGGATTATTAATTAATTGTGATCAGTCGACATAATGTTCAGAAAGTCATAGCCCCTGATACGTGACAACACTTTTGTTCATTGTATCACAAAGACACTTGTCTTCATTGCCGTGGTTATAACTGACTCAAAAGCAAAATTAGCAATATTAGTTTTATCTATTTAATAGACAGTACTGCTCTATATGAGTGAATTTTCTAGATAAGTGAAGTTCACCACTTCAAGCACTGATATTTTTTTTAAAATAAGATTGTAAGCTTCACGAGGACAGGGACCCAGAGTTATTTTCTATATTAAGTATATTTTCTAGTGCGAGTACTATTGGGCAAGTAATATTGTCACTTGAAACAACAATATTAACTTTTACTTGTAAAATCTTCCTCCTTCTCATGAACCCAGGAATTGTGAATACTACAAATGAAATCAAAACATCAAAATACATAAGGAACATTTCAAAAAAATAGCAGGCCAAAAATTAAGGGATAATTAATGTTCCTTCAATGTACTTCACTTTTATATTACTAGGATTACTTTTCAAGCAGATTTTTTTTAAATTTCTTATTTTGTTGTTGAAGTGTAAACTAGTGTATGGTTTCAGAATGCTGCTCCCAATGGCATATCACAAATGACTGAATTTTTTATCTTTTGTAAAATAAGAGCTACTAATTACTTCTTTTTGACTTTTCTGTGGTGTATTTTTTACAGCCTCATTAAGAGCAGCAGGGTTGGGGGAAAGGAGTTGTGTTTGCATACTCTGGTACACTTGTTTATGTGTTTTCATGCTTTTGTAGACACTTAGCTTCTGTTTAGTTCACCTCTGTATCCTTGGCAACAGTTATGGTGCCAGCTCAGTGGCTCTCACTAAGTGTCAAATGGCTTGACCTTAACTACTTTAGAGTTAGAATTTCTGAGGGTATATTTTCACTTTGACAATTACTAGCTGAGTGACTTTTTACCAGTTATTTTCCTTAAGTCTCAAATTTCTCATCTGTAACCCAGAAACGAATGCAAAGTTGTTATCAGACTTCATATAAGGTGATTCATGTGTGTGCCCATAACACAATGTCTGGCATGTAATAGGAACCCAGTAAATATGTCCTCCTTTCTTTACAGGCCAGATATTCTTTGTCCTCATTTTTTAGATGAAGTGATCTAAAGTGAAGGTAGAGAAAAGTTATGTGACTTACCAAAGTTCACCTTTACATTTTAGTAAAGCCCCAGAATTAGCCTCTACCTCCTGAACTCCTACCCATTCTGCGATTAGATCATGCTGTCTCCTGTGTCCATAGATCAAATATCAAATATCAAAGTCCATAGATAATTATTGGATTTGGGTGGCCAAATGAAGAATAGATAAGAGAATAAAATTCAGACTAAATGACCAAGAGAATTTTATTAATTTATACAAGTGTTTCTTTGTTGTAGGCTCAGTGAAAAGCACTAAGTTTGGCCTTATGTGAGATTCAAAAACTTTATGTGAGATTGAATGTGGCAAAGTTGTTGCCTTAAAGAATCTGTAAGTGGTAGAAATAAAAAAAACAGGAATCCAAAGGATGATAATCCCATGTAGTACTTAATAAGAGCGTCATAAGTGGTATAAAGTGCTAAGGGAATTCAGAAAGTTGGGAGGGATCACTTGTAGAAGATAGCATATTTGGGGAGGTGTAACTGTCCCCCATCACCATACTGGTTAGGGTTTAAGGGGACTTGAGTTATGTTCATTCTCAAGTTCTTCTGCCAATGTTCTTTATTCCTTGTTTTAGATACTGTCATCATAGGAAAACATCTGAATTTGGATTCAAATACAAAGCTCTTTATAAAACCAGTTGTGCATTATTTCTTCTGTATTGCCCCTTTCTCTAACAGTTGTTTTGGAAAGTATTGCATTTACTTTCCACATTCAATTAGCCATTAATGACCAGTGCAGTCTATAAATCAGTTCTTTGCTTATTGATGATTCAGGTCAAGCATGGCAGCTGGTTCTTTATGCTGGATTCTCCAACAAGCATTTATTACAAGATGGTTGCATCAAGTTCAATAAAACAGGCAAGCACAAACCATTTGCAAATGGCCAGGTTCCTAGCATGGGGATATTTCACCACAGGATACTTTACCACAAAGTTCGGACTTCCTTTTGAAGCAGATCTTCCTGTCAGCTGTCTTATTCCTTCCCTCCTCCCTGTCTGCTTCCTTCCTTCCTTCTTTTTTCCCCCCTTTTTATTTCTTGTGTTCCTACTCAAAGGGAGTACACAAAAGAAATAGAAATTACGACTTCTTCCCAGGTGAAATTGACAGTAAATTTAGGGAGACAAACCTGGGACACGAAATGATATGTGAATATAGATAAGTGTAGGTTGTGGCAGCCCCACCCCTGTACTTAAGGGTGGAGAGAATTCACAGTAAGTGATCTGTTTGAGGTAGGGTTTGCCAGGAAAATTTCTGGAGGCCAGATTGCTTTCTCTCCTTTGCCTGCACCAAAGCAAGTTACTTCAGGTTCTAGTCTTTTGATTCCATATGGATGTTGTTCTTTATTTGCATTATCAGCACAGCTACGTTTTTAAATTGTCCAATCCAAGCTGACTAATGCCCAGTTTTCTGATATCATTTCCCAATGTTCATATAGTGTTGTATTGAGCATGGCCTTTTTATACTCCATATATCCTTACATCGCTAGCTTCCAGTGGGATTGCAATAGTGATGCACAGGTGCTGGTGATAATAAGGGAGTTTTTCAAATGCTTGTTTGTTTATTTATTTAAATTTTTAACTTTTTAAAATGGTTTACTTATTTTTGAGAGAGAGATAGAGATAGCATGAGCAGGGGAGGGTCAGAGAGACAGGGAGACACAGAATCCAAAGATAGATTCCAGGCTCTGAGCGAGCCATCAGCACAGAGCCCAACGTGGGGCTTGAACCCACAAACCGTGAGATCATGACCTGAGCCCAAGTCAGATGCTCAACTGACTGAGCCACCCAGGCACCCCAATGCTTGTTTATTTTTGAGAGAGAGAGAGAGAACCCAAGCAGGGAAAGGGGAGAGAGAGAGGGAGACACAGAATCCTCAGCAGGCTCCGGGTTCCGTGTTGTCAGCACAGAGCCCAGTGCAGGGCTTGAACTCACCAACTGTGAGCTCATGACCTGAGCCAAAGTCAGGTGCTTAACCACCCACATGCCCTGAGAGTTTGTTTTGATGACAGTTGAGTTCCATACCCCCAGTCAAAACTTCCTGTTGGTCAAGAGCTAATATTTACTGAGCACATGCTGTGCTGAATGCTGTGGTTTGTATTTTGGACAAAGCCACTCAGTTGTTGCCCACAGTAACTTAGGTTGTGGATGAAGGAACTGAGGTTCACAGGGTTAAGTCCATTTGCTTAAAATCATACAACTGAGACATGATGAAGCTAGGACTCAAACCTAGGCCTCTCACTACCCAGTCCATACCTGTTCCACCCTACTAAAGAGCTTACCTAATACAGGGCTTGTAAAGGATTCCCAGTTGCTGGGAATGCAACAGAATCCAGTGACGTGCCACTGCCACCAAAACCACTGACCCCTTGTGTGAAGAACTGGAGTCAAGGGCTCCTGGTTCTCTGGGAAATACTATGGAAACTAAGAGATGTGTGTGAGGAGGGAGTTAGGGCAAAGGGGAAGGTGAGTGAAAGATGTGTGTGAAAGATGTTCTTCTGTCACCATTTTTATATTCAGCTGTGGACATGGAACTAGAGAAGGTCTGTGTTTCCAAAGTTACAGCTTGGGAGTAATTTTGTTCTCTCACCTTGTCTGCTTGTTAACAGCTACTTTGGGAAGAGTGCCAGTGCTGTTTCTATGGAGTCTGGATGGTGTCATTCACCTTGTGGTTTCAGAACCATTGTCCTCTCTGACCATCTTAGGGCAGGGACCAGCCATCTGATTCAGTCTCACTTAACCATTAAGTTGTCTTTTCTGTTCAAGAATCTCACTGCATTCTGGGTCACCCAAGCTTGGACAAAGCTAATTCAGTACATCCCATCAGCTCTTACAACTTTAAATATCAGGGGAAATACATAGTAATCCTGCTTCCTTTCCCTGAGAAGGCTTTGGGCTCTATGCAAATTGCACACCCCATTTCAGGAGACCTTCATACTTACTTCTCAATGGTATAAGACTTAGCTGCTGAATCCTGGGGGCTAGTCTCTAAGTCACTCAAAATGACCTCCTTTTAACCTCAGAACCAGAGTAACCAAATGCATGCTCCCGTCTAAACAAGATGGCAGTACTGTCTGGGCCTAGGTGCTTCTCAAGCTCATCCCTTCTTTTGCATTTCCTAAATTGCCCATCCTGTTAACCATCCATGAACCAAAACCAACTGGATTACAATAAGGCACTAGTAGGACATATAGAGCAAAATACAAACAAATAGAAGCTGAAAGAGGGGGTGCATGAAGAGGGATGGGAGTGAAGGAGTGAATTTCCATTACAGAAGAGTTGGTTTAAGGCAGGTTTTCCTTGTGACAGGAAACAGACAGACTAGTTGAAGCTAAGGAAGCTTAAGCTTCAAGGCCCTCAATTGAAAGGGACCCTTCCAAGGCCTTGGGAGAGAATATAAATTTTTATGTTTAAGTGAATATTTTTTTTCTTAAAGGGATTCTCCACCCACCTCAAATTGTATGAAATTTAGGCCCCACAAAACCTGAATCCATCACAGCCCTTTAAAAATGGTTCTTACTAACACAGGGACCAATCCTAGCTAGGCCAGTCAAGAATTAAAACTGAATTGGTTATTGGAAACCCCTGGCTGAAGAAGTGGCTTAATGGAAAGAGGCAAGCAGTAACTTCTGGCATCCCGCTTTTGTTTGGGCCAGGGATTCTACATAATGTCAGTCTCAATTACACTCATGGTAGTGGCTGTGTTGAGAAGGATTCCGAAGCCAAGTCCGGGTTCATGAGAATCAAGAATTAGTGATGGCTATCATGGATACCCATCTAGTACTAGCCCTGATTTGGGTTTGGGCTCCATGTCTCTTGCCCAACTGGGAAGCAGCCATACTACAAATGTAGGTAGAAAACATGAAGAGCAAAGAGATGACTTTTTCTTTGGTAAATTTTCTTTTAGAAAATACAAAGCAATTCTCTTCTTTTTTTTTTTTTTAATTTTTTTTTTAATGTTTTTTATTTATTTCTAGGAGAGAGAGAGAGACAGCGTGAGCAGGGGAGGGTCAGAGAGAGAGGGAGTCACAGACTGAAACAGGCTCCAGGCTCTGAGCTGGCAGTCAGCACAGAGCCCGACGCGGGGCTCGAACCCACGAACTGCGAGATCATGACCTAAGCGAAAGTTGGACGCTTAACCGACTAAGCCACCCAGGCGCAATTCTCTTCTTATCTGGCTTCAAAAACTCTGCAGCATGTTCTGCAACATGTGGCAAAGAAAGATGCTTCATAGCACGTATACCGAGCCTGGCTAATTGCTGTCCCATGAATGCAGAGCTGGACAGTGAGCTAGACCCTAGAGCCTCTGGGTGCTTGCTGTCTCTGCCATGGGCTTGACGGATCACACAGAGACCTAGTGGTCATTCTCTACACGGAGAGTGAGTAGCCAAATGCTATATTCTTAGCACATTCTCAATGTTCAAAGGATCAAAAACCATGGCTCATTAAATAGTTCATAGGTGACAACAGATTTATACCATTTGCTTTTCCTGAGCAGTCTGTGTTAAGGGCCAAATTGTAACCCAAAATGAATTCAATACCTCAGACTGTGACTATAATTGGTGATATGTCTTCAAAGAGGTAATTGCATTAAAATGAGGTCATTAGGGTGAGCCCTAATCCCATATGACTCGTGTCTAGATAAAAAGGGGAGGTTAGTACATAGGCATACCATAGAGGGAAAGTGCCCTGTGAACATGAAGATGGCTTTCTCCAAACCAAAAAGAGAGGCCTCAGAAGAAACCAAACCTGATGACACCTTGATCTTATAGTTCTGGCTTCCTGAACTGTCAGAAATAAGTTTTCTGTTGTTTCAGCTACCTGGTGTGTGTACTTTGCTATGGTGGCCCTAGAAAATGAATATACTGGGTATGCAACATTCCTTGGGAATTTTGTCTTATCTGTATACTGTGGGATTTCACATATTTTCTGGTTTCTATTTTATTCATAGTTATTGAAAATTTCTCTCCTCATTTTTCCATATTTTTCCCCTTTTACCATGCATGCTCTTGGCAGAACATTTAATAGTGGTGATTTTTGCCACAAGCCAGTCTGACTTGATGATATTTCTATTTAAACTGCCAGAAAGATTTATTGGAAAGCTGGTAAGAAAGGAGGACAACTCAAATTAATTTCACTGAAATGTACTGGAGGATGTAAATAACCCATGGCTTGAAAATCTGATTAACAGGCCTGTCAGTCCAGAAAAATGTTGCTGGAGAGAGAATAGTGGGGAAAGCTATAAAAGTACAGGCTTATCATGGGTGTTTTGATCTATATTTTGAATAACACGTTTGAGGTTAGTAATATGTTTATTTCAGAAGCAAGGTGATGAATTTCAGTAATTATTTGGTGTGCATCATAATCAGCTATAAAGTCATCAAATGATGTGCCCTGTAGCCCTCAAAGGCTGGAATCACAGGAAGCCACATCTTCATTAACTGGATTTCATCTATAATCTTCTCTTAGGAGAAAAAAGTATGATAACAAAACACAAACATGTAGGGCACATGAAAAAATAATCAAATTTCTAAAGTATAACCTGGGGTTCAGTATAAATTCAGGCCAATCGCATGTGTCATTTACATCTATATCCAAACATCCACTTAATATGAGTTATTGGCAAGATTAAAATACTGAAGTAATAAAAATCTCCAGTCATCAGAACATAACTTAATCTTGTTCACCATATAGCATCTACTAAGTCAAAAAGGTGATCTGATTATATTAAGTATCTTCCACAGCAAGAGTGGAAACTAATGAGAATTCTTACTTCATTGTCATCTAAGTAGAAATTCAACTGAATAAACCTCAGCCCTTAAAAACAAAAGTATTGCCATGGTTTGAGTTTCACTGGCAACAGCTCTTCATATCAGTCACCATGTGTAAACATTGACTTATTGGCTTCTAAAACTTTCTGATATGTTTATTAAAGATAATGAACGTTTTTTAAAAGTTCATATGACTGTTGGGGCGCCTGGGTGGCTCAGTCGGTTAAGCGTCCAACTTTGGCTCAGGTCATGATCTTATGGTTCGTGAGTTTGAGCCCCACATCGGGCTCTGTGCTGACAGTTCAGAGCCTGGAGCTGCTTCAGATTCTGTGTCTCCCTCTCTCTCTGCTCCCCCCACCCCCCCACCAAGCTCACTCTCTGTCTCTGTGTCTCTCTTGCGTGTGCACATGCACACTCTCTCTCTGAAATAAACAAAAAAAGTTCATATGACTGTCAACCCCTGGCAGCCACTCCAGAAACTGCTGGATGGGCAGCCATCTGTAGAGGGTATTTTTACCATGGATGCCATAACCGCTGGTCTGAGCCTCCATCCTTTCTTGCCTGAGCCACTGCAGTAGCTTCTGATAGAGGCCACTGTTTTCTCCCCCTTGATCCTCTGTAGTCTGTGCTCAACACAACAGCAAGTAGGAGAATTTAAAATACATCTGTCATTTCATGATTCTCCATAGTCCAAAGCACTCATGACTTTCTCTCTCTCTCAGAATGAAAAACAAAAAGCTAACAATGGCTTCCAAGGTCTGCATGACCTACCCTGTACCTCTGTTTCTTCAACTCATCCCGCTACTCGGGCTGCACTGGCTTTTGCTGTTTCTCCATCTTGCCAAGCTTGTTCCCTCTGTCTGGAATCCTCTTTCTACAGTGGTTTATGTGGCTCCTTCTCTCACACCTTTTGGGTTTGGTTCAGATGTCACTGTCCCACTGAGGCCTTTCTTTGTTTGAAACTGCCATCCCTCTTCAGCAGCTTTCTCTTTCCCTGATTTGTTTTTCTTTGTCACTCTCATCACCATTTGACATAGTCTCTACTTACTCATTTTATTATCTCTCTTCCTCCACTAGGATGTAAACTCCACGATGGCAGGGATTTTAGTCTATGTTGTTCACTGTCCAGAACCCTGTCTGGCCCATCAAAGAGCCTATAAATATTAGAGTAATGAATGAATTGTTGATGGGGACTTTTTCTAGTAACTTATTTATCTGTTTGCAAAAGGGCCAGCAAGAGAACTCAGAAAGAAGTTAATGAAATTCTAACATTGGGTTAGGGACCTGAAGGTAGACTGGAACACAGGGAAATAGCCAAGCATTCTAATGCCATCTTGCTTTCTGTGGGATTTGACATTAACATTCAAAAGCCAAAGGAGATAGATGGATACTTCCATAACAATGTCTTTCTATATATTTATACCATAAAATAAACCGCTAGGCAATATCAAGGTAATGAGGATTCTTTTTTCATTTTCATTTTTTGTTTGTTTGCCTAATCATATGTGCTATAAAAATTAATGACACTCTATTTAGAGATAGGCCATTTTCCAGACATTTGACAAGAAAGAATCCACGGATGCCATTTTTTTGTTGTTGTTGAACAGATTTTTTTTTTTTTTTTACAAATAGTTTATTGGTGAACAGATTTTTAAATGAAGATGTTTAATTACTTGAGTTTTTTCATTACAAGCATCTGCTGATTACAGCTGTTCCTAGGAAGTAGATTAGAATACACTTTTTCTCCTTTCTCCTCAAATCAAAACCCAACATAAAAATAGCCATTGCTAAATTGAAGATGATGATTTCAGCATTTCACTATTTTGACTCCCAATCATTTAGAGTTTCACCAAAGAGCACTTGCTTGTTTGTTCATTGGCAAAGCTAAGTTTGTTCATTTAACCAGTGTAAAATGGTGGCATAGAATTTACATATGATCTCAAAGAAGTAACCTGTTTTATCAGTGAGGATGACTTTGACAATATTTGTTTGTTTCCAAAATATATGATTTCTTCCTTCAGGTAGTGATACAGGATACCTGAATTTCCTCACATTGTATATTCCTGTTTTCTTGTTCCCTCTATCAGCTGTAACATCTTTAAAAAACCTGGCTAGGGAAAGTAATATTTAAAAAATATAAGAGAAGGGAAGGAGAAAGCAGTGAGTATTTGTGCATTAATAATTTTCTTCTCCTAACAGTGAGCATAATTTCTTACAAGTTGTGTTTCCCTTTTTGCTGTGGCTGCTAGGAAGCTCCAAGCTATGTTTATTAATAATTATAGTAACTAAATTAGCACTTGAGACTAGCATATTTGCTTCTTTCAGATATACATGGCTTTGCTTTTCCCATTTCGATTTTATTTTATTTTATTTTATTTTTTATATTTTTTTATTTATTTCTAGGAGAGAGAGAGAGACAGCGTGAGCAGGGGAGGGTCAGAGAGAGAGGGAGTCACAGACTGAAACAGGCTCCAGGCTCTGAGCTGGCAGTCAGCACAGAGCCCGACGCGGGGCTCGAACCCACGAACCATGAGATCATGACCTAAGAGAAAGTCGGACGCTTAACTGACTAAGCCACCCAGGCGCCCCTCCCATTTCGATTTTAGTTATTATGTACTGACATTATTATGTATGTCTGTGGTGAACACCTTCACATCCTTCTCTAAAAGATATTGGTTACAAAAAAATTAGAAACTTAATTCAACCCTAATGGCTTCTTTATCCCCTTTTCTCCTTTTACCTAACCCAATTCCAGCAGTTTGGTAAAATATGACATAATGAAAAATAGCAAAATTGCTTTGTTTGGAGTACATTATGATGTAGGCCTATGTAACTGTACTGATAATATTTAAAGGGCTTTTATTAACTAGATTATTGTGTTGAATTACTGAATCATGAAGGCAATTGAAGCAACCAAACTGAAGGTTTTTTTCAGTCTGGAGGGAATTACTAAAACGTAAATAAAACAATATCAGCAAATTGCAGTGTGACTATAATACTGTGTTCTAATGTTCATGAATCAGAAAATCAAATGCTGGAATGTGGGCTCCATGAGCTTGTTAGAGGGGCTTGTCTGTTTTTGTCACTATATCCCCAGTGTTTGAAATATAGTGTAGATTCAACGAATACCTGTTGATGATTATTGATGAATGTAATTTACCGTCGATGATGTGTATATAAATTGTACATATGGAATTAATCCTCATTCAGTTGTAAATCTAAATAGGACATGGACTGAGTGGTGAGAGGAGGGAGGAAATAATGGGGAAGTTTCTCTCTAGACCCCACATAGTTATCCCTTTTGGTGCTTTCCTTCCTTTGATAGCTCTAGATTTCCGTGCCTGAAAATGTCTTTATTTGCCTTTATTTTTGAAAGCTATTTTTACTGAGTATAGAATTCTAGGTTGACATATTTTTTTTCCTTTTGTACTTTAAGGATGTTGTTCCATTGTCTCGATTTTGTCGTTTGCAGTAAGAAGTCTGCTCTCATTCTTAACTTTGGTCTCTATACTTCATGTGTCTTTTCACTGGCTTCTTTTTAAGCTGTGCTCTTTGTCACTGGTTTCAAGCAATTCGATAGCAACATGGCTTGTTATAGTTGTGTTCATGCTACTCATACCTGGAGTTTGTGGAGCTTCTTAGCTCTGTTTAGTTGTCATTATTTTTGGAAAATTTCAGCTATTATTTCTTCAAATTATTTTTCAGTCCTTCACCTTCCCATCGACACTCTATTTACATAGATATTAAGCTGCTTGAAGTCATTTCATGGCTCACTGATTGCTCTGCTCATTTTTTCCCTGTCTTTTTCTTCTGAATTTCATTTTTGATCATTTCTACTGCTGTGTTTTCAACGTTACAAATTATTACTGCATGTGTAATCTTCTATTAAATACTTCCAGTGTATTTTTCATCTCAGACATGGTATTTTTATATCCCTGGAAGTTTCACCTGAGTCTTCATATCTTCTAAGTCTCTATGATTCTTAATCATACCACTTTCCTCTAACATCTTGAACAAGTGCGATACAATTTTAATAACTGTTCTAACATCTTTGTTAAATTTGAATTCTATAATCCATGTCATTTCTTGGTTTTGATTGATTGATTTTTCTCAATATGGGTCATATTTTCTCATCATTTGCATGCTTGGTGTGATGGGTTGATTGTGTTCCCTTAGAAACTCATTTATTGAAGTCTTAACTCTCAGCACCTCAGGATGAACCTTATGCAGAGTTGATCAAGTTAAAATGAGTTCATTAGGGTGGGTCTGATCCAATATGACTGTGTCCTTATGAAATGGGGAAATTTAGACACAGGCACACACACACAGAATTAGTGACACAGGGCCATCTATAATCCAGGGAAGAAGCTCTGGAACAGATTGCCTCCCCCCGCCCCCCTTCCCATCTCTCCACTCCTTAGAAGAAACTAACCCTGCCAAATCTTTTTTTTTTTTTTTTTTTACAAATAGTTTATTGTCAAATTAGTTTCCACATAACACCCAGTGCTCATCCCCACAAGTGTCCTCCTCCATGCCCATCCCCCCCTCCCCCCCACATCCATCAGTCCTCAGTTTTTGTCAGCATTCAAGAGTCTCTCATGGTTTGCCTCTCTCCCTCTCCCCCACCATTTCCGCCTTTCTTCTCCCCCTTGTTCCTCCGTCACGTTCCTCCTAATCCTCCTATACGTGCAAACATATGATATTTGTCCTTCTCTGCCTGACTTATTTCGCTCAGCATAACACCCTCAAGGTCCATCCATGTTGCTACACATGGCCAGATTTCATTGTTTCTCATTGCCATGTAGTATTCCATGGTATAGATAAACCACATCTTCTTGATCCATTCGTCCATTGATGGACACTTAGGCTCTTTCCATGTTTTAGCTATTGTGGAGAGTGCTGCTATGAACATTGGGGTACATGTTAACCCTGGCAAATCTTGATCTCAGACTTCTACTCTCCAGAACCGTGAGGCAGTCAGTTTCTGTGAAGTCACCCAGTTTGTGGTATTCTGTTACAGCAGCCCTAGCAAACTTAATTACTTGCTTGGAAGCAGAAATAGTGAATACAGTGAATTTTGCCTTGTTGGGAAGTGAATATTTTGTATTTCTAGAGGTATTCTTGATATTGGTCCTGGGATCCAATTAAGTTACTTGGAAACATGCCTTGAAGCATTTCTTGGTGGGAGCAGAGCAGTATTTTCTCTAGGGCAGGTTTTTTTTTTTTTTAATATTTTTATTTATTTCTAGGAGAAAGAGAGAGACAGCGTGAGTAGGGGAGTGACGGTCAGAGAGAGAGGGAGTCACAGACTGAAACAGGCTCCAGGCTGAAACAGGCTCCAGGCTCTGAGCTGGCAGTCAGCACAGAGCCCGATGCAGGGCTCGAACCCACGAACCCCAAGATCATGACCTGAGCGAAAGTCGGCCGCTTAACCGACTAAGCCACCCAGGCGCCCCATAGGGCAGGTTTTGTCCCACTACACGGGCCAAGCCCTTCTGATCACTCAGTCTGATGCCTCTTGAATTATTAGGTTTTCCACTTCAGGTGGTGGGAACAGGGACATTACTAGCTTCTTGTGAGCTTTGAGAATTGTTTTTTCTAATCCTTTTGAGTGGTTTTTTTCCCAGACAGTGCGTCCTCTCCTCACACCATCACTTAGCTGAAGACTCGGGTAGGGGGTTGCTCTAGAGATCTCTAGAGCTCTCCATATTCTGGTATTTTTTCCTTGACAATTCTAGCTTTTTTAGCCTTCCTGGACTTCCAGCTCCAGCTCCTTAGCTCAGGGAAACTGCCAGTCCCAGCTGGAAAGTCTTGGCTTTCCTCCATGTGTCCTGTGTATACACCCATCAGGCTAACCTGGGCATATTCTCGTGGTTATGGCAAGGGGGCGAGATTGGAAAGAGAGCAAGTTCATTGGTCAAAGAAAGTTACATGCATGAGCCCAGGACTATTCCTGTGATTAATCTCCACAACCAGTTTTATGGTCCTTGTTACAAATTGTGACATTATTCCTTAGAAAGAGTATTACCAGCAATATACATGTGTACTTATTTTTTACATTATCGAGCCAGCTTTGGGTTTTACATTTTTTATTCATATTTTCAGTGCTTGGTTTTTCTTTTTTCTTTTTTTTTAATGTCTATTGATTTTGAGAGAGAGTGTGGGCAGGGGGAGGGAAGGGCAGAGAGAGATACTAAACAGGATTCGCGCTGTCAGTGCAGAGCCCGACATGGAGCTAGATCTCACGTACTGTGAGATCATGACCTGAGTTGAAACCAAGAGTCGGATGTTTGACCAATTGAGCTACCCAGGAGCCCTCAATTTTCTTCTTGAGGAAATTGGTTCCAAGCCATTTTATAATGTATTATTCTTTTCTGACTCTTGTTTCTGAGTATATATAGTGTAATTTCCTTATTGATTTTTCTTACAAATAATCATCTAAACTCCAGAAATACCGATTACTGTATATATTTTTCTCTCTCAATGAAATTATATTAATGATTTAGGATATCTAACCAGTACTAGCCTTTATTTTAATGGGACATTTCCCAAAGTCAGTTTACTCAGAAACAAGTGTGATTGAGAAACAAAATGGAGGTTAGAATTGGACTTAGAAGCAAACCCATTTGGAATCACGAAGGGTAGAGGTTATCTGGTACAATGTGCTCTTTAGAGATATGTACAAATAGGAAAACTGGGGCACAGAACAAGTTAGTTACTTGTCCAAAGTGAAAAGCCCACCAGTGGTGCAGAGTCTGGTACATAATAGGTAGCTAAAAAAGCACTTTTTGAATGAATAAACACAGGTCTTGAATTTAGGTCTCCTGACTGTGGGTGCCACTCTCAAATGTATCATTATAGAAGTACAACATTTCTAGGAATGAAAATAACCTAAACTGGGGTGCCTGGGTGACTCAGTCGGTTAAGCGTCCAACTTCAGCTCAGGTCATGATCTCACGGTTCGTGAGTTCAAGCCCCGTGTTGGGCTCTGTGCCGACATCTCAGAGCCTGGAGCCTGCTTCAGATTCTGTGTCTCCCTTTCTCTCTGCCCCTGCTCCACTCATACTCCTGTCTCTCTCCCCCAAATAAAAATTTAAAAAAGAAGAAAAAAAAGAAAATAATGTAAACTATAGGACAGAAACAAGCAAATTAGATCAGTTTAAGGAAACACAAACTTTTGGGGTGTTAAAAAAAATCTTCAATTTGATGGCTTCTTGTAGACATACAAGTAGAAGAGACCTTACCATTCTCCAGAGGTGTGCAGACCAGTGGGTGAAGATGTGAGGGAGGGAGAGGAGAAAACCCTAATGTTGGCAAGAGTGATACAGCTTCCCAAGGCCTTGAGACTTAGGCTGGGTTAGGGGAATATTGTCTAAGGCCAGAGAGAGCTCAGTGCAGTCAGGTCCTACGAATTCTTCTATGTGTATAATAAATAGATTGAATGCAAAGAAAGTATATCCATTCCTAGTGTGATGCAATTATCACTAATATAGAAAATGGTCTATTTTAAACTTTACAATGCTTTTTAAACCTAGGACAAATGCTCATTAGGAATGTCTAGAAAGCTTAGGATATTGGCTCACCAGTCCTGCCTCATAAAGCTTGTTGTAAATTATCTCTTTATCAAGTTAGGTCTTAGAATTTTTTACCAAATGACTTATCTGGTATGAGTTACAAGCCCGAGGTCTTAGTGGTATTTCAACATAAAGCTATGAGAAAGACATTCCTCAGTTGTTAACTACTGGCCTCCCATAGGTTGAAAAAGGTTATCGCTTGACATGCTCCTGGGGACATGGTGAGATGGGCTGAGGGACTGGGCATGGTGGTGGTTATGCAGGAATGAACGGCCCGGCTCCCCAGGAACTGTACTAAATCTCCCGCAGCCTTATTTAGGAAGAACTTTATGGCTGACTGACTTGCAAAATCTGTTTTCCATGGTCTGTTGGCGTTAATCATCAACAGGTATTACTGGGCAGCTGGCCCTGATAAGAGTATTGCAGAGAGGACCAAACATAATAGTCCTGGGAATTTGGCAGCTCAGAGATAAGAGGGCTAGAAAGTCATTTATCGATGCGACATGCATTCTTTCATTTACCAGGATTAAGGTTGACAGGATTTATGTATAAAGTCCATAAAGTCACAAAGAAGTATACACAGTGGTGAGCTGTCCAAGGGACAGATTCCTTGGTTTTGTTCCCACCTGAAGACTTTGCATTTTATTTCCTCTTCCTGGAATGTGGAGGCTTGCTTTAGCTCTTAGCTAAATGTTACCTCCTCAGAGAGGCCTTCCTTGATAACTTCCTTGATAATATAATTAATTTATATTAGTATAAATTAATTTCCCCTCTACTCACCTCACACTCTCTCTTCCTCTCTCTTTCCTTCTCTCTCTCTCTCTCTCTCTCTCTCTCTCATCATCCTGTGTGATCATCATCTATAGTCAAGTGTTTGCTTATTTGCCTATGTCCCATGCTGGCAGTAAGCACCCTGAGAGAAGGAATATTGTCTACCTTGCTCACTGTGGTTTTCCAGAGCTCTGTAAATGTTTGTAGAATGATTGGAGTCAGTGTGGCTTATTCAGTGAGTCATAGAATCATGGCAGAAGTACAGGATACATCTGGACACTGAAAGTTAGTTTTCATGTTCATTAAAGATATTCTAAAAAACCTATAAAATTTTCTACCTTGATAGTATTACTTAGTTCACAAGGGGCATGACCTATTTGTGAATGATCTGTTCAAGTTTAGTAAAAGGCAATAAGGATTGTGGTTCGCAGGTGCAGATGTCTTTTACAAAATAACTGTTTTTTCCTCTTGAAAGAGAGTAGTGTACAGAGTTGTTTGTAGTCTGAACCAGACTTTTGTTTTGTTTTGTTTTCTGTATCCTATCTTTATTGGTGACCTCAGAGAGAGGGTACGCCTCTCAGCGAGAGGTTTGATAAGGCAGGGAGAAACTTTGAGATATGATATGGAAGCATTTCTCTTACATTTGGAAATCTACCCAGTTGTGGTGAGACCTTGGGGCTCTGATCCAGCAACATTTATTTGACATCAGAAAGTGTAAAGAAGAATAAGGAGGTGGAGGAGGAAGCAGAGGAGGGGAGGGAGAAGGAGGAGAGGGAGAAGAAGAAGGAAACAGCCAGTGGCTTCGAAAAGATTTATTTCACCTGAACACACACCTTATAAGAAACCAAGAATAGACACCATGTGGCCTGAGGTTTCAGTTTGAGCATGAAATTGAGGAAATTTAGCAAGTGGTAGCTGCTATAACCATATACTGCCAAATTTGAATCCCAATTTTACCTCTTATAACTTTTCTGAGCCTCAGTTTTCTCACCTGTAAAATGGGGATAGTAATAGGAGCTACCTCCTAATTTTGTTGTGGATGTTAAATGAGTTAATACATTTGAAGTACTGAGGCTGGAATGAGGCCTGGCATATAAATGTTAGTTCTGGGTTTTTAAAGGAGAAGTCGTCAAGAGTATAGGAGCTGGATGGGGTGGAGTTAAGTGTGCAGTGGCACAGAAAAGGGGATTAGGGAACAGAGTTCAGGAGAAGGCAGCATAGGGCTAGCCCTCTTGCTCATGAAGCCTGAGGAGGCTGGTAGAGGGGCTGACAGAAGGTCCCATTCAGACTGGAAAGGCAGTCTTGGGTTTGGGGCCTTCAGAAGCCTTTGCACATGAGGTTCCCACGGACCCAGAAAAGCCACAGGGACCTGAGTCCTGGGAAGTGGGGCTGCAGAATGCCTCGTTGGCAATATGCAGTGGTTTCTTAGAGCTTACCTAAAGCGCTTTTCCTCTCAGGCAGCTGAGTGCTTCCCTTGTTTGAGGGACCATGTTGGAATTTGAGACTCGGGAGTCAGCAGCCCTGAGCCAGGAGATCAGATAGGCATCGAACACTTGGAAGCAGATAAAACACACCTTCTGGCAGTATGTGGATTATTTGCCTCAAAGCCAGATGAATTTATAAGCAGCTTTATAAATGACAGGGCAGGAAACTCCTTAGAAGTTTCCTAATGAGTATGGAGTGCTAAATGGAAAATGCTAGCACAGTAGTCATAGTTGCTCTTTTAAGAGGCCTGAATGTCATCAATACTGGTTTTGTTTTGTTTTGTTTTTTTTAGCAAGTTTTGTTATGGTTTCATTTTACTGAATTTAAAACCGTTCAGATGTAATGATGCCATCAGTTTCCTAATCCTGTTTTCCCCATAAAATCTAAGTTTCTTAACTGCAGATTTTCTTCCCCTAGAGGCTTTCAGAGACTGGGGGAAGCATTGCTATGCTATTATTAGAGATGGATCCTAGGTGGGTAAGGTGAGAGGCTTCTCCGCAGGCATTTCGTGAGGTGTTAGGAAAGGAAAGAAACTAGCATTTCTTGTATACTAACTGGGTGCTTGCCACCAAAGTACACTAGGAACTTTATATATATATCTCAATTTTCCCTCACAGGAATACTACCTATTAGGGGGAATTATTCTCGTTTTATAGGAGAAATCAGAGGTCATAGATATTAAGTGACTTAATAAGGTGATATTGTCAGGATTCAAGTGAGAGATGTTGATTTTCAGAATCTTTGTTCTTCTACATCATCTTCCTTCAAATATTACTTTAAGTGATAGATATGATGAGAGGGCTGGGTGGAGATTTGTGGTGGAAGAGGAAGAAAAGGGAGACCTGGAAACAGCATATCTGGCATAGAAGGAACAACTTGATAAAATAAAGTAAAAAACTCATTCATTCACAAATACAGATGAGCTCTTGTGTGCAAGACACTATGTAAAAGTTAGTTGACTAATGGGACTCCTGGGTGGCTCAGTCAGTTAAGCATCTGACTTTGGCTCAGGTCATGCTCTCCCGGTTTGTGGGTTTGAGCCCCGCATCAGGCTCTGTGCTGACAACTCAGAGCCTGGAGCCTGCTCTGGATTCTATTTCTCCCTATCTCTCTGACTCTCCCCCTGCTTGTACTCTGTCTCTCAAAAATAAATAAATGTTAAAAATTTTTAAAAGAAAAAAGTTAGTTGACTTGTGAGTTAGAGACTCTTAGGGGAATGTTGACTGGCTGGCTGGAGGGTAAAAATGGGAGATTGTTTGGATAACTTTGGCCCGGAAAAGTGGGTAAGAAGGAAAACTCTGAGGGCCTTGGGAGTTCAGAGAACTCTAGGTGTGTCCTAGGCTGCTTTTGGAATTCATTTGGTCTTCTCTTGCTTTTGTGATCAAAGGCAGCCAGGGGAAACGTGAGATTTTCTGGGATAGTTTCAGTGAGTTTGAAACTTCTATGTTCAAAATAAGGTTTTCTTGCAGAGGTAGGTGGGCTTCTGGAAATGGTGAAGCTTGTGCTTGTCTCTTTCTCTTTTTACAGTTTTGGGTATTATGACCAATTGATAAATCAAGTACTGCAATTCCTGATGGGAAAATAAGTCGTTCTAAAATGCGTTTTTCAAGTAAGCAATTAAAGAATGGTTGCAGTGACCTCCCTTACTTTTGCTCTTAGCCCCACTGATGTCCCTTCTAGCTGTCTAACATTTGCCAGAATAATTAATATTCTGCTGTACTTCACTTGAACCCACTGGTTTCTTCTCTCACTTTTATTATAGCACTCATCACACTTTAGCAAAATTATCTGTTCTATGTGTTTATCTCTACCACTTGACTGTTCGTTCTGGGTGGCAAAGGGAGTTTAATCACCTCTGCCCCAGCTCAGTGCTTACACATAGTTGCATAGTGGGCACTTACCAAGTGTTTGTTGAGTTAATAAAAGAAAATTTTAAACTCTCAGAGGCAGTTTATTAATAGTGAGTAGTGCGGGACAGCCTACACCTCTACTATACCTAAGTTTGCTTTAAGCCCTAGATGGTAAAGTATGTACCTGGTTATATCAGGCAAATGCTAATTACTCCCTGCAGTGCCTTGACCCTGTTAGATAGTCCTCAGATGTAGAAATGCATTTGTGGCTCATCATGCCATTTGTACTCGTGTGCACATATGATAGTATCCTTGTTATTTTTAGTGGAATTTTCCATTTAATGAAAAGACACCTATGAGCCTTGGAGAGGATGTTTTCACTACTAGGCATCTCACACCGGGAACTGGAGCCTGTTCTGAACTGTATGTATCCACAGCTTTGTAAACTAGTGGACTGAATACATGCCCAAAGTCCTCTGATGTTGCCTCTAGGAAAATAATCTGTCCCAAAGTTCAAACTTGATTTTGTTTTGTTTTTATTTTTGGGTTGTTATGTTTTGTTTTGTTTTGGTCTCAAAAGTCTTATTTAAGGGAGTCAGCTAGATGTATCTTTTTATTATGACTAGAAATTTTGCTTCCAATTTCTGGCCACCAATCTTTCAGAAATTTACTGCCACAGGCCTCAAGTATGTTTCTCTTTCAAGTGGTAACTGAACAGACTCCTCCTTTCCTCTGTGGAAATTTCAGAGGTCTGGAGATTCAGCTATCGGCAGCATCTCAGCAAAGAGGATGAATATCTGACCCAAAGCCTCAATGATTCTTGACATAAAAATGATTTTAATATCATGTGGACCTGATTGTATG
This sequence comes from Hyaena hyaena, assembly GCF_003009895.1. Taxonomy (NCBI): domain Eukaryota; kingdom Metazoa; phylum Chordata; class Mammalia; order Carnivora; family Hyaenidae; genus Hyaena; species Hyaena hyaena. The sequence goes on along the minus strand of NW_024081213.1, from coordinate 58,163 downwards.
AGCTCCTAAGCCTGAATTGATCATGTTTATTTTATTTTTATTTATTTATTTATTTATTTATTTATTTATTTCTAGGAGAGAGAGAGAGACAGCGTGAGCAGGGGAGGGTCAGAGAGAGAGGGAGTCACAGACTGAAACAGGCTCCAGGCTCTGAGCTGGCAGTCAGCACAGAGCCCGGCGCGGGGCTCGAACCCACGAACCGCGAGATCATGACCTAAGCGAAAGTCGGACGCTTAACCGACTAAGCCACCCAGGCGCCCCTGAATTGATCATGTTTATAGAACAGAAACCACCTAGTAATTTCTCATCAGAGTAGATCCCTACATAAATCCACTGGAAGTGACACTGAGAAAATCTAGCATTTTCCATTTCTCCCTTGAGAAGAGTCAGGAACCTTGAAGACTAGGTAGTTTGGGTGGTAATTTTGTTCTTTTTTGCTTACTTAAACCATGTAACTAAATAATTAATAAACAGCAAGCATTTGCTCTGGTAAAGTACTGTGCTTGGAAGATAGATAAAGACAATTGGATGCTCTTCTTAAGCAAGTACTTACAATCTAGTTGGGGAGGACGGACATTTGAAACAGTACGGATATCATAAGCATTGTCAAGGGACATATGTAATAAAGATGAAAGGAGCCAATATAAATGTCAGATTTTAAGGCAAGATGTGATGTGCTTTGACCAAGGCAAGACCAAGTTGTGCCTTGAGGGAAGTATAGGACAAAGGGCAAGATGAGAAGGATATTCCCCTGTCACCTCTGGTGAGGAGACAGAAAAGCACAATGTCACTGCTTAGTAAAGTGGTCAGTTTGCCTGATGTATATAAAGCAAAGGTCCTGTCTAGAAAGTGTCCTCTGAATTTTAATCCATCAGCTCAGGGCCTTCACACACATAGTTACTTCTACTTTGGAACCATGTCCTTACTTATTCCCTACCTTTCCACCTGGCTAATCCTTGCTCAGATGCATATTTCATCTTAGACCATCCTTTCTCTCACCAGTGTGGCCTTCTAACCACTTACATTAAGTGGTTTTCTTGAACATTTAACCAACATGTACTTCCTTTAAATTTCAGATGTCCTTCTCCTCAACTGGATTGCTGTGTCCTTTCTCCTCAACTGGATTGTTAAGTTCTAATGTTAGGCTGTGTGCCCCCACAGCCCCAAATATATGTCTCTTTGTATTGGAATTGGCTGTTTACTCATTTGTATTCCTGCAGAGACTCTAAGCAGCCTGAATATGGGACCAAGTATGTCTTCTTGATTTTTTTTTGGCTCTAGACTAAGCACAGTGTCTGAGACCTAGCTCAATAACTGGTTGTTGAGTAAGTTAAGCAGTGAATGAATAGCTGAATAGACTCAGTGAACTGAAGGTGTAAATATCAGACAGAAGGTGTAAGTATCACCAGTATAAAGAAAATGGGGTGCCTTTGCATCTCTGGAAACTTTGGCAAAAATTTTGGGAGCCAGTGATTAGGGAAATGTGGGATGAAAGAACGAGAGAAGAGAAATATCAGAGGCTAAGCACATGAGGAAAAGGGAAGAGGAAGGATATTGCATCACACCTAGTTTCTAGTCACTTACCACCTTAATAGTTTCATTGTAATGACAACTGATTTTATATCCGTCATCTCCCCAGCATTAGTTATTTGGATTTTAGATGAAATTATATTTAATGTCCCTCCTACTTTCTCCCTCCTTCCTTTCCTTTCTTCCTGCCTCACTTCCTTCCCTCCTTCCTTCCTTCACTCCCTCCCTTCTTCCTTCCTTCTTCCTTTCCTTTCCTTCTCCTAACTCCATTTTTCATAAGTCAATAAAACATAGATATACTATGTCTCTAGAAACAATATTAATGTAAATCAATCTACTTGTCTTCTTTTCACTACTTTTGAAACTAACCATCTAATGACCACGTGAAATGACCTCTTTTTATATTCTCCTCCTATCTGACCACTTGGTGGGAGTCCCCTAGTCTCAAGTTGACCATCTTATTTGATCTGCTTTCCTGGTTCTTTTATTAATTTTTTTTTTTAATTTCTAGGAGAGAGAGAGAGAGACATCGTGAGCAGGGGAGGGTCGGAGAGAGAGGGAGACACAGACTCTGAAACAGGCTCCAGGCTCTGAGCTGGCAGTCAGCACAGAGCCCAACGCAGGGCTCGAACCCACGAACCGCGAGATCATGATCTAAGCGAAAGTTGGACGCTTAACCGACTAAGCCACCCAGGCACCCCTCTTTTATTAATTTTAACCACAGTTTTTTGTTTATTTGTTTCCCACGTTGCCCCTCTTCTTCTACCCTTATCAGCTAGGGTTGGTTTTGGCTGTACATATAAAAAACCTTATAATAGTGTTTTATAGATTGAGATTTATTCACAACAAGTGACAGTAATTCCTAGTACAGTTCTTTTGCACCTAGCAAGGACATGCCTTAATTTTTTACCCCCCCCCATATAATCTAGGTAAAGAAACACCCATAAAGTATAAACATGCAGGTTATTGAATTATAAAATGAATACTTGTGTAACCATCACCCAAGTCAAGAAATAAAGTATTGTCAGTACCCCCCAGAGACATCCCACGTTACCCATTCCAATCCCTACCGCCTTTCTCCACCCCAAAGACTAACACTCTTCTAGTCTGTATGGCAGTTGCTTCTTACCTTTTCTTAAGTTCTTACCACTTCTGTATTATTCTAACTATACTAACTATAGTTGTGTATACTTACTATAGTTGAGTTTTACCCATTTCTGACCCTTTTATGTATGGAATCATGTAGAAATGTGTTTTGTGAGTTTAGTTTCTTTTGTTCAAATTCATCCATATTGTTCTGTATGGCATTCACTGTTATACGAATTCTATTGTATGAATATACCAAAATTTATGAATCTATTCTACCTTTGACGAACATCTGGGTAGTTTCTAGTTTTTGGAGATTATGAATGAAGCTGATAGGATCATCCTCCTCTGTCTTCTGAGGTCCACATGCATGCATTTCTGTGGATATGTACATAGGAGTGGAATTGTGGAGCTTCGTGTTTTTATTTGGAAAGAGTTCTCCCCAGTGATGTGACAGAACTGGGAGGAACACTTCTATCATGACCCACAGGGTCGCATCCCAAAACTGATTCCATCTTGGAACAGGAAAGTAAAAGTGAGGCTGACCTGTGGGGGTGGGGTGGGGGGTGGGGGTGGTTGCAGTTGTCTGGCTCATTTGGTTGTTGGGAAAATTAGCCGATCAGAAAGTGAGGAGGGGGTCAGTTAGATGCTCATGGAGGAATTTCTCTAGTTCTTGGGGATGCAGGAAGTGGAAGGAGAGATTTGGGCTTGGCTTGGCTCTATTTGGAGATCTCTTAGTTGTTTATCAATGACTAAATAACATCAGTGGTAATTTAGAATCAGAAACTTGGGCAAATGGTCATGGAAAACTTCTCTCAGAAGGTGACATTTGAAGAGAAACCTGAATTTTGAGGAACAGTCCATCATATTTGGGAAGGACGTTCCAGTGATGGAAGAGCATGTACAAGTGAGGACACATTTGGAGATATTAAGAAGCCACAGGATTGCCCCAGGAGGTCTGTGGGCAGGAGGGAAGTGGGACATGATGCAAAATGGGGAAGGTTAAGTTGGAAGCAAAGCTCGTTAGGGCAGGTGGCTCATGATAGGGAGTTTGTGGGCCTCAATAGAATGGAAGGAATATTCAGTTAGGCGGTAAACTGATTTGATTCATGTTTGAAAGGGATTAGTCTAGGTGGATTGTGGTCATGGCAAGAGTGGCAGCAGGGAGACCAATGGGGGCCATGCCTCCTAGAGAGATGACAGTGACTGATCGATGGTGGAGAGATGAAGGAACTGAATGTAGAAGAGAAGTTACTGCGTTATTGTGGCCTGAACTATTGAGTGGATGGAGGCAGCATTAAGTAAGATAGGAAGTGCAAAGGTAGGAATAAATTAGGGTAAAGGGAAGAGAAGGCAGTTGTAGGGAAAAAGAGTTCTGGTTTGTCCATGTCAGGTTTGAGAAACCTATTAGATATTTCAAGGAAGCATTCACATACATGAATTCAGAACTGAGAAGAGTGTTCTTTATAGGTTGTCAGCAAACCTTTGTATCTCTGGGCCCTCTCACATGGCCTGGTACCTGGTAAGTACTCAATGCATAGTTGATGAATGAATTTACTCAGCAAATATTTATGGAGGTCTTACTCCATGCCAGCCACTGTTCTAGGAGCTAGGGATACAGCCATGAACAAAACACAAAAATTCCTGCTTTCCTAGAATTTAAAATGAATGCATGCATGCATGCATGAATGAATGAAATGTGTATCCAGAGCTCGATATTTAGTAAGACATTTCTTATTTTATTTTTCTTCTCTGTCTTAAAAAGCCTTTGAAGATATTAATTAAAAAATGGAACTCTCCAATGTGATTAATTATAAGAATAGTTTCTAGAGAGACTTCATTATAATAACCCATTTTTCTTTTTCTTTCTTTTACTTGATTTTTGTTACAGTATTGATGCGTCTGAGACCCTGTGTGTCAGTTGGCGATGCGGTTAATTGTGGTAGATGGGTGTTTACAGTTAGTTTCATTGGAGTCGATTTCTAATTTTCCCTTGAAAAACGTTATTTTCAGGCACCCTGTTTTCGCGAGCAGGTGTGAGATGGCTCTAGGCCACACGGAGGAGCAAAATGTCACTTCCGAGGTTTGTGATACGTTGTCTGATTCCCCCTGTGGAGTGAGAGACCCTTCTTGGTGCTCTCACATGGTGCTGCCAAGGCTGAGAAGCCGCAGGGAAAATCCGTGTGCGTTAGTGGTTGTGTTCGTTAATGTCCTGTAAATGTAATTAGCGTCTTCTGAGCTTTTGGGGAGTTTGTAACTTGGAATAATCTGCAGTTAGATTCTGCTTTGCTCAGAGAGTTACGTATTAAATACTACAAATAATTTGTTTCAGTCTCATCCTTATGCCTTCGGATACTTATGTGTTAACTATCAATGTTAACACCCGGAACAGATTATTCAGTTTATACACTGAGACCTACCACATGTATTTTCTTCTGGCCCAGGTTTTCATTGACAGAAAAAAAGGAAGCTCAGTAGCAGGCCAGTCATCTTTTGTCTCATCAACAAGGTGGATGTTTCTCAGAAAGTTTGTTTTCAATCTGGATTTTCCTTTTTGATTGCCTTAACAGGGGAAAAGACTACCTTTCTAAATGAAATGTCCCCAATCTTGCCAGAAGTAGGAAAGGCAGATACTTTAAAATTTAAAAAGCCTGAACTTAAAAAGAAGGTAGTTAAAATGCACACATGTTAAAGAATATGTTCATTAATCTAAAATTTGTGCTTGGAAGGGAATTCTAGAAACTGACTTGAGAGAACTTAAGAGCTTTTGCAAATGTACATTTCATGATTGAATACGCGCTCTCCACTTTTCTTCCCCGATCATTGGATCCTCACTTAGATATGTTGACTCCACGTACCAACTCCTCTAAATTAAGACTGAGTAGCGGCTTTAGAGACACCATAATCTGTAAAGAGGACTCTGCTATGCAGCGGACAATGGGCGGGGAAAGATGATCTGTCAAAGGTGGTTACATCATGTGGGTCATGGAGTCCATGCTAAACATTGTGACTCATTTTCTGTAGCTGGGGGCAAACATTTGGAGAATTTTAGAGGAGGAAGAGAAACAAATTGGTCTTTTAGAAATCTGACTGGGGGTCATGGGGGAAGAGGATAGTGGATGGGCATGAATCTGGGACCAGAAGAGCAGTAAGGAAGTTATTACAGGCGTTGACTGTTTTCCACTCCCATCCCAGCTTTGGGTTTCATGTTCTTTGAACAGAGGCTTAGGTCTCTGCTTTTCTCAAATAGTTTGACATATAAAGAAGTCGCAACAATTGACAGAAACAAAGCTAATTCATCATCTTTACTCTTAACCACAGCTCTGGTCCCATTTCTCCTCAAGGTTTGTAGGAAGAACAAATATAGATTTTCTTCCTAGAAAATCTTTACCTGTATTGCCTTTCTCTATATTTGTTCCAGGATCAGTTATATTTTTACTAACACAAAGTGTAGTGCATTTAAAAAAAAATCATCAGCAGAATTGGGAAATCTCACTTTGGAACATGGCCTGACCCTTCTTCATAAGCTGTTCCTCCAAGCAAACTTGACTAGCTTATTAAAATAAGTATGGAGAGGCTCTGCTGTGACACTTCCTTTTGTCGCTGAAGTGTAACAAAGGCACTGTGTTTCCAAAACTTGACCATGTTCCCCTCACAAGTGAAACCTGCCCTCACCTCCTGGAGTCTTGGTGCCTTCATAGTCTTCCTGGGGAGGGTCTTGAGGGGCTTGGCTTGACGCCTCCAGTGTTGAGTCTTCTCTGGGGTCAGCTGGCTCTTTTCTTGGGATGGAAAAGAAATGGAATTTCTGGTGTATGCAGTTCTCTGTTCCTCAGTTTCCTCCTCTTAAAAATAGAATACTTACTCTATTCGCCTTATGGATTTATTTTGAGGATTAAGTGAATCAATAACATAAAGGGTCGTTAGGCGGACTGAGTAAATTAATATATAGGAAATACTTAGCACCGTGTCAGGCATAGAGCAAACATTATATAGATGTTTATTATTTCTCCATTACTCACAGGCTCCCACCCCCTACAGCTGAGCCTGCTGTTGCTGCCATGCCTTTTTCTGCACAGTTTTGCCTTCTGCCAGATGCCAGCCTTCTTCCTTTATTCTCTTGAAGGCATTGCATGTATAAGTAATAAGTATGAGTAATAATAACCTTTAATAATACTAGCTAACATCTACTGGGTGCTAGCCTTGTGCCAGCAATGTTATAAGCACTTAATATCTATTAGCTTCCTTTAATTCTTATACCAGCTCTATGAGAGAAATATGATCATCAGCCTCATTTTATAGATGAAAAAACTGAGGCAAAGATAGGTTAAATAACTAGCCCAAAGTTAGTAAAGAGTGAAGCTAGGTTTTCAAGTATGGTTTACTTACCATTATTCTCTGGGCTCTTGGTTGTATAAGGAAGCATCTTTTTTTTTCCCCCTTCCCTTAGTGAATATCCTATTCTTCACATTTGGGAGGTCAAATTCCTTATCACCACTATCATTGCTAAAAGGGGTGGGGCACAGAAAGAGGGAGAGAGATTCTTAGTATGTAATGATAAGTCTAAGGAAATGTCTGGAGTATACTGAGCCCCAGCTGCGTGCCAGCATTGTGTGAAGCCCTCCACATATGTTCTCTCAGGGAATTCTCACAACCAGGCTTACAATTATTGTCATTTTACAGGAGAAGAGACCACGTTTCAGGAAAGTAAGGGCTTGACCTCAGGTTACACTGCTCATGAGCTGTGAGAAACAATTTGAAACCAGTTCCATGTGGCCCTAGAGTACCCCAGAGCAGTTGTTTTTCACCTCACCAACCTGGCCTCCTCAGAGTTGACCCTGAGCCTTTCTGCCCTCCAGCACTCCATGCTGTGAAGTAGTTCAACCAGTGATTTTTCTTTTCGTAGTCTTCATCTCCTTTTTACCCTCTCTGATTTAGCCTTTCTTTTAGACTGCTTCAAATATGGGAACAAATATTTGAGTGTCTTGTTAATCCTAGGTAGGATTAAGGATGCTTCTTCAAATATTTAACCTTATCATTTCAAGGGGCCATAAATGTGATGCCAATAAGTGTCATTAAACTTTGTTCATATCAATTACATCTTATGTTATTATTTGATGTTAAAGTACAGCCTTTAACCCTCAGGTGGGAGGAGTGTGTGTGTGTGTGTGACATAGATACAGTTTCTCAGAAATTCTCCCTGGAGTATGACTATCAAGACCCTGCTTAGGTCAACTCAAAGCAGCTACCCTGTCGAGCTGCTTTATTTGGTATCCAAGATTATTCTGGGAATGTGTTGTAAGGTTTCATATCAGATAAGGATTTGTATCACACAATCAAAATAGACTATAAGCTTGAATTTTTTTCATAGCCAGTCAGCTTAATTGCAAGGCAGTTATTGGATTCATGTTCATATCATTGGTGATGTGAATGCTATTACTGGAGAACTCTGGATTGTCTCACTTTAAGCCATACACTTAACCTGCTGGGTTTCCAGAACGTACTGTCTGGCAATGGTCAGCTTCCAGAAACTGATGGATTGTAGTCATTACTTTTACGTAAATGTGCTCTAAAGGTGACTTTCTTTAAGCTTTTTGATTACTATGTGGGGGGAAAAAAGGTGTTGAGGCGAACTGTTGCGTACAAATTACCACAGATTTTATGGCTTAAAACAACACCCATTTATTATCTCACAATTCTGTAGTTTGGTGTCTGAGCTGGCTTGATGGGGTCCTGTGCTCAGTGTTTCACAAGGCTGAAATCAAGATGTCATGAGAGATTATACGTGGGAAGTCTTTTCACCTCTCTAAGCTATAGATTACATGACCATTTTAAGGACAGTCCAGTACCACTTGATATTCATATCAGACAGTTTAGCTGTAAAGATTTGAAAGTTGGAGCATTTTGATACTCCATTTAACTTAATACAAGCAAGCAACCCAACTCCTTCTTGTAATCAACCAGCAGGCCATCTTCTCCCTGATGAAAGCACTGTACTGAGAGTATATTGGTCTTTTAGTCTGCCACTTGTCCCTCTCAAGATGACGTTGATACTACTTTTTTACTCCTTAAGGATTTTTCATTTCGCAAAATTCACGTTCAGTAGGGGCCCAGTGGATGTCATAGAGCTTCTGATCTCACTTTATTTCTTCCAAAGCCATTGTTCATCTCAGATTTTCACATTCTTTGCCCAGTGGCTGTGCATGCCTCATTCCTTCCTTCCATCCGTCCTTTGGATGCCTCGGGCAATAACATGTAACATTTGCATTGCACTGTCCAGTCTCCAGAAATGTGAGAAAGACATTTCTGTTGTTTATAAGTCACCCAGCCTGTGGGATTCTGTTATGGAAGCCCAAACGGGCTGAGAAAGTATCTCTTCTGATTCTTTATAAAATTCTGTGAGGTGGATATTATTATTGCTTCTATTTTACAAATAGGATGAGTGAGATTCAGGACTCAAATCATTTGTTCAAATTCACCTAAGAAACGGAGCCAGGACTGGCATTGAAGTTTCGGAGTTCAAATCTAGTGCTATTTATACCCCACCTCAGCCAAGTAGTAAGAGAACAGAGAAGCATATATGGACCCAGCCACGTGTAAAAACAATTTAAGATATGAAGAATAACTTCAGTTTGGGGTCATTGTTCTTCTTGTGCTGTTTCAACACTCTAATTTTCGGCCCTTTTGATTTTTCTTCTCACATTTCTTTTTCCAGAATGAAATCAGCATGTTGACATTGTCCTGAGTGACCGTCAATATCTTCCCCGGGGCATAGCCATGCTTGGTGTGGAAGAAAATGACTAAGGGCAAAGGGCTATCTATAATGCTGCCTCAGTGTCAAGTTCTACTATTTCCATTTTGGCCTTAAATGTTTATAATTCACACTTCAATTGATATGTGAAAAGGGAGGGGACAGGTATATGGAGTTCTCTAAGATTTATATCTTTGAGACTCTGTATCCCCTAACAGAATGATTAGCATAAGAATTTATGTGTAAAATTTTCTAAACAAATCCAGGAATTTACTCATCCTTAGCATTGTCTCCTAGTCCCATATCTAATGCAATTATTCATATATTCATAAATTCCAGAAATAGTAACTAGAGTAGCAATGTAGAATAGGGGATAGAAGGTAGGACTCTGAATTCAGTCTGGCTGAGTTGAAATCCAGACCCTATCACTTTTGAGCTAGGTGACCTTGGCAAATAACATATTTTCTCTGTACCTCATCTATAAAACTGGGATGGTAATAGAGCCTACTTCTTAGGGTAGCTAAGAAGATTGATGAATTATTAAATGTAAAACACTTGGAACAGTGTTTGTCTGTGGCCATTTCTCAAGTGACCCTCAAAGATGTCCTACCCTCATCCCCAGAAACTGTGACTGTGAGGATGATCATGACCCTATGTATAGGCATAGTTGACCTTAGATAAGGAGATTATCTTGTGGGCCCAAGCTAATCACATGGGCTCTTTCCAAAGCAGAGAGCTTTTTCCAGCCCATAGTGGAAGAGAAGATCAGAGGGATTCTAACTGTGAGAAGGACTTGAGATGCCATTGGTAGCTTTGACAATGGAGCAGGCCAGGTGAGAAGAATATGGTCAACTTTAAGGAACTAATATAGACCCTTGGCTGACAGCCAGCAAGGAAATGGGGACATCAGTCCTACAGTTTCAGGGAATTAATTCATCCAACAACATGAATGAGCTTAGAAGTTGATTCTTCCCAGAATCTCCCAATAAGCTCAGGTGACTAATACGTTGACTTCAACATCATGAGACCCTGTACAGAGAACATGGTCAAACATGCCTGGACTTCTAAACTACAAAATTGTGAGACAATGGGTGGGTGTTGTTTTTAGCTCATGGTAATTGGTTATGCAGCAATAGGAAACGGATACAGGTACATAAGTACACAGTAAATATTAGCTGTCATTATTACATTTATTTTTGTACGTGTTCAGTGAATGGTGTACTGTGTGCAGCACTGGGGAAACAGTGTTGAACAAAATATAGTACTGGCTCTCAAAGATTTATAGTCAAGAAGATAAACCACTTCATTTTTCCTGATGTCCAGGCTCTGTGAATATCAACCGTGATTGTATCTTGTATACATTTCTTCTTTTCTTCCTTGCTTTGGCTCAGGTCTTTTATTATAAACCTACATTTTTAAATTTCTCTTGTTTTCAGCCAGTGGCTAGATATTTAGCCACCAGCCGCATGTTTGCCATGAGAGTGTTGGGACCAGGATTTATTGGTTGTCTCCCGTGTAGAACCGCTAGGGGCTTTGGGAATCTCCTAGCATTTGTGCTCAAATATTGAAAGGCGTACAATGGGGACGCCTGTTTCTAACAAAGGATCTATATAATCCTTTATCTCTAGAATCCACCACCTGGTGTTCTCAACAGCCCTGAGCACAGAACAATTCCCAGTTTAATCAAACTGGAATACAAAAGGAGCAAGGGGGGCTGCAATGTGTGATCCCCTTGAAGTTGTTCCAAGGGAAAGGGACCTTTTGTTACAGAGACAGCTCATTTTAGAGTTCAGTGGCCTGTGACACTTCCCCAGCTGGCAGCTCAGCAGGGACCTTCTGATACTTTCCTACACTCAAAAGCCATTTTCGGTGGGCAGAACGGTAAAACTGTCATTAAGGGCTGCTTGGTGGGAAGGTTGGGGTAGAGGGAGAGAAGGGAACAGAGGTATTAGTGAATGTGCCTGCAGTGATTTTATGATTTTTATTCAAATACAAGCTGTCTTCATTTGCTGAGTCTTTGCCCTATGATAAGCTTGGTGGGTGTTTGTATATATTTACTAAGGGCAGTGGTGATATTATCAGTTTTTTTTTTTTGTTTTTTTTTTTTAACATTCATTTTAAAGGTCCTTGGATTGGAGCTGGGGTGGGAAGGGGGGGAACTTAATCTGTTTGTTGCCCATAATCATTTTGAAGCATCCAGTTCCCTTCTTGAACTAGAACCTAGTTTCTTTGTATTGAGATTTTTCAGAGGTAAGACATGAAAAATTCCAAAAGCTATTCCAATATCAAAATGCATTTTAGAGAAACCTAGGGTTGTGAAGCTAGGAAGTGTCTCAGAGTCAGCTGGTCTCAGTCAGCCAAACTGCCCATGTGGGCAGGAGTCACATCACCATGTCCACAGGGGAGATCATCTAACATTTGAACAGCAAGGCACTTCTTCCAATCCATGAGCATCAAGGCACTTTAAAGAACAGGGGCTTGGGGGCCGACAATGTTATCTGAGATCATTATTCTGTTATCTTTTGGCTGTGTGTTCTTGAGCAAATTATTTGTCTTGCCTAAGTCCCGGTTTCCTTACTGGATAATGGAGATAATAATATTTAACCTTTAGCCTAGTTGTGAGGGTTAAAATAAATAACCAGTGTAAAGTGATACCTAGTAACTTCCATCCAGTAATATTTTAAAATTTCCTGTGGTATCAGGTTATTACAAGAAATGACTTGGGCAGGCCTAGTCTGGAGAGACTGGAAGATGGGAGAAAAGAAAGTGTGTTAGACTAAGTCCCTGAACTCCAAACACTATGTTATAACTATTTACTTGCTGTCTCCTCTCAGGTGTCTGACAAGCATCTCAGACGTAACATATACAAAACCAAGATACTATTTTGTTTTTCTTCAAAGCTGCTTCTAGTCTTTCCATGTCAATTAATAATGATTCCATTCCTTTTTCCCATTGCAATGGCCAACACTTTGATGGCATCCTTGACTCCTCTCTTTATCTTACCCATTCAACCTGTCAGGAAATTCTGTTTACTCTGTCTTCAGTTTATGTGTAGAATCCAACCACTTTCCACCATTTCTGCTGTTTCTGACTTTGGTCCAAGTCATCAGCATTTTTCAATGCAAGTGTCAAGAGTGATTGCATTAAAATATGTCAGACCAGACAATTATTTTGCTCAAAACTCTTCAGTGGGCTCCCTATGCCCCTAATCAAAAGCCACAGACCTCACTTTCAACAATAGCCAAAACATGGAGCGAGCCTAAATGTTCATCAACTGATGAATGGATCAAGAAGATGTGGTTTATATATACAATGAAATACTACATGGCAATGAGAAAGAATGAAATCTGGCCATTTATAGCAACATGAATGGAACTGGAAGGTATTATGCGTAGTGGAATAAGTCAGGCAGAGAAAGACAGATACTATATGTTTTCCCTCATATGTGGACCAGGAGAAACTTAACAGAAGACCATTGGGGAGGGGAAGGAGAAAATAAAGTTACAGAGAGGGAGGGAGGCAAATCTTGAGAGACTGTTAAATACTGAGAACCGACTGAGGGTTGATGGGGGTTGGGGGAGAGGGGAAGATGGGTGATGGGCATGGAGGAGGGCACTTGTTGGGATGAACACTGGGTGTTGTATGGAAACCACTTTGACAGTAAACTATATTAAAAAAGCCCAAGACCTTCTAATGGTCTACAACAATGCTACTAAAGTATGGGACATGGACCTGTGTCAGAATGTACATCAACTATGTCACTAAACACCCTGCTTAATTTGCCTGACATTTTGTTCTTACAAGACTTTCTCGATGAAGGAAGAAGGGTACTAATTGACATTCTGGTGCAAACTCCTCATCTGCACGTGATGTTTTTTCTCCGACCTCCTCTCCCCTTCTTGAGTCCCCCATCTTCCTGTTCTTAGTCATGAGGGTCTGCTTGCTGTTCTTCAGACACACTGGCCGCACTTCTCCATCTCTACAAGCTACTTTCTCTGCCTGAAATGATTTCCTTTCAGATGCCCAAGACTTATTCCCTGGTCACCTTCAGGTCTTTATTCAAATGTTACTGCTTCAGTAAAGTCTTCCCAGATTACCTTGACATTCTCTCTCTCACCTCTCTGCTTTGTTTTTCTCTATACCCCTTATCATCTTTCAAAATGCTAATATAATTTACCTACCCATTAAAAAACTATCATCCTTGGGGCGCCTGGGTGGCTTAGTCGGTTAAGCGTCTGACTTTCGCTTAGGTCATGATCTCGCGGTTCGTGGGTTCGGGCCCCGCGTCGGGCTCTGTGCTGACTGCCAGCTCAGAGCCTGGAGCCTATTTCAGAGTCTGTGTCTCCCTCTTTCTCTGACCCTCCCCTGCTCACGCTGTCTCTCTCTCTCTCTCTCCTAGAAATAAATAAAAACCTTAAAAAAAAATTAAAAAATTATCATCCTTGCTCTACTGCAATATAGATTCCATGAAATGGGAGACTTTTAAATATATTTTATTTTCTTTTACTCCTGGCATCAAGAAAAATGCTGGTAAATAGTAAACACTTGAAAAATGAGTAGGAGATAAATGAAAGCATTTGAAAGTAAATAATGAAATGGTTTGACAGAAGCTACATTTTTTGTTTGTTTTATGGCACCATATTTTTAAAGCATTTAAAAACTGTCCAGAGGTATTAGGGTTTGAACCAGGAGTATGTTCTGTCAGGCTGGGGTCGAACATGGGGTGTCCAGGGAGGCAATTAAAAGACTTATGCAAATCAGGGGCACCTGGCTGGCTCACAGAGTAGAGCATGTGACTCTTGATCTGGGGGTTGTCTGAGCGCCATTGGGTGTAGAGATCACTTAAAAAAATCTTAAAGAGACATTCAAATCAAAGACTTGGTCAAACAAGCAGTGTTGACAGTGAAATTTATGAGTACTATTTTTCCTCTGGTTGTTCACCATTTTTTGGTATTATTCCTTCCATTTTTGCTAATGGTTAGGTAAAAATGATATTATCTTATTGTTGTAAGATATTTTGATTTAAATATATCTTAAATATCTTGATATTTAAGATTATTTAAGATATTTGCTTTCTTTAATCACAAATAAAGATGATTATTCCGTATTTTTGCTTCTTTTAAAATTTTGTTTTGTGGAATGTCAGTATTCAGTTTTCTTTTATTTAATGGTTGGTCTTTATTATTTTAATAATTTGTATCAACTTTTGTAAAACTTTCTTATATAAATATATTAAACAGTGCTAGGCTTTTGTACATCTCATATTTTTGTCAGGTATTTATTATTGTTTTTATCTTTAAGGTTGTACAAAATTTTGAAATTTTATTTAGTTAAATATGTTGATCTTTTACATTTTTATTATTTTCTATCATTTTTGGGTTTAGAATTCAACGCTTCTCCAGACTTTTAATTTCCAGTTTTTGTACTTTTTATTTTGAAATGATTTTTGATTTACCCAAAAGTTGCAAATATAGTATAGAGGGTTCCTGTAGACTTTTCACCCTGCTTCTCCAAATTTGACATCCTGCTCAACCATAGCACAATTTCAAAACTAAAAAATTAACATTGGTGAAATGCTGTTAACTAGACTTTGATTCGATTTGCTTTTCACCATTTTCCACTAGTGCTCTGATTCTGGTCTAGGACTGAATTTGGGATCCCACATCTCCTCTCATTTAGCTGTCATGACTCCAGAGTCTTCTCTGATCTGTTAACATTGTTCCTCAGTCTTTCCTTGTCTCTCATTATGTTGACATTTTTGACGAGAACTGGTTAGTTATTTTGAAGATGTCCCTCTGGTTTGTCTGATTTTTTTCTCATCAGCAGAGTGAGGTTATGTGTTTTTGGCAAGAATACAAGAGACTTAATGTCAGTGCCCTTTCCTTCTCTGTAGATCACAACATGAGGTCGTTTTGTCTTATTACTGGTGATATTCTCTGTGATCACTTGGTTAAGGTGGCATCTGATACATGCCTCTTCTGCCAAGTGACTCTTTGCCTCTGTGTAATTAATAAATACCCTGGGGGAAGTATTTTGAGACCTTGCATGTATCTTGTTTTCCTCAAACTTCTGCCCACTAATTTTAGGATCTTTCTGTGGATCTTGCCTGCAGTGATTATTATTGTGGTGTTCTAATGGTGATTTTCTATTTCTCCCATTTCTTCTACATTCATTAAATGGAATTCTGTGAGAAAGAGCTGTCTCTTTGCCTTTATGTATTTGTTTACTTTTTTATTTATGTGCAAACTCATGGATATTTACTGTTCTTATGGGTCATAATTAAATACTGTAACTTTGGTTTTGTGGCTTAAACTGTTTTAACTCGGTACCATTGGCCCATTTCTATATGTCTCCATTCTTTTAAAAAATTGTTTGGGTTCTTTTTCTTCCCCTAACTTTATTTTAAAAGTCTATCTGTTTCTATTGGGTAAATGGTGAGAAATGGATTTGGGTTGGTAAGGTCTCATGGAGGCTCAAGTGTCCTGTTGGGTCTTTTGGCTTTCTAAGACTCCTTTAGGATAGAAGGATCCTTGGACACAGGGAAGCCAAGTGCCCTGAGTCATATGGTTGTTGCTGTTTAAATGTTTGCTGTGAGTAGGGTCCCAAATGTAGCCTTAATTCCAGCTATGGTAGGCTTGACACATGCCATCTCAATGATTCTGAAATCAATACATGTTAGCAGAGATAGGAATCCCAACTTCTTATTTCCCCCAATCCAGTACTATTTCTGTGTTTTTTTAGAAAGCTTAAGGCTGACTATGCCACTTCTGAGGATATGCCATCTGGTTGTCTCTCAGCTCTGTGGATTTTGAAACATGAGGAAAGACTGAGAGAGAGGTGGCTTCCTGGGCGTCTGTAAAGTTTATTAAACTGATAATTTTCATTCCTGTTTTCATTGGAGAAGGCAGTGATATTGCCAAGTAATGAGTGCTTCGTGCCTCAGATAAAAATGGATGTTCACGTTAAGAATCTTGGTGTTGGATTGCCTTGGCATCCCAGCACTCAGCTGCTTTCTTCTGGCTGTCACCTGATATATCTGGCTGAACAGTGTCTAATGTCTAATCCCTGTGCTCTTGACCGTGACTAACCAGTGCTTCTCTTGCTGGATTAGTCTCCAGGGATCACAGGACAGCTTGGCTTCTTCCTTCTTGGAGCGATGCAATGTAGTGTCATTGCCAACCACAGGAGCTGGGTGTAATGTAATATAGATACTTGGAATTGCTGAGTCACTTCACAGTGATGGCCATGCCCGTGAATGTGAGTGAGCAGCATGGAAGCAACACAGTCTTTAAGGACATTATTAGACTTTTTAAAACACTCTCATCTTTCCCACATTTGTGTTAAACATTTGGTCACATAATGAGTTCAGGTTAAGTCAAGACGAATATTCTGATACTCAGTGTTGCAATAAGTAAAAGATAACCCTGAGATCATATTTGTGAAAGTGAATTGCCCTTTAATCCTTTATTGCCGTATAGAGTTTTTTCTTTATTATTTTCTGTTTTGGCGGGCCATTCATAATTTGAAAAATACATCTACTTGTTCATTAGTTGGAGGTTGGTAAGTTATCAGTTTGAGCTGGTACTAAACTGTCTCACAGTTTAGACCCTATCTCATAACCAAATGAATGAGGCTCAGAGAAGCTCTGGTGACTGTGGCAGGTAGAAAGCATGGGACACTGGAGAGGTGAACTGCTAAACTCCTTTATCTACAGTTGTTTCTCTTTGGTTCCTCTTTTTCTGCAAAGAAGAATCCTAGGCCTAAATCCCAATTGTCTAGAAAAAACTTCTTTTTTCAAAATATATTCATCAGGCTAGCTACTGTGTATCAGGCACTATGCTAACATAGCTGGGAATACACTCACGCACAAGATGGCCCTGACCTCATGGAGCCTAGGGTCTATGGCAGTGTTGCCCAATAGAAATCTAACATGCATACACATTGTAACTTAAAATTTTCTAGTAGCTATGTAAAAAAAAAAAGGAAAAAGAAGCAGGTAAACTTAATTTTACAATGCATTTCACTTAACATATCTAAAATATTACATATATTTAAAATGTAAAGATGTAACCAATATGAAAATAATTAGGAGATATTTTACATTCTTTTTATTGCATTTGGTCTTCAAAATTGGGTATTTTATGCTTATTGCATGTCTCCATTTGGGCTAACCACATGTTAAGTACTCAACAGCCTCATATGCTAGTGACGACTAGACCAGGCAGTACAGATTTAGCTGACACCGTACACATAATGACACAAGTAAAAATACTCAGATTATAATGGTAGTAAGTGCAATAGCAAGGGAGGAAATTCTGCTTACTCAGCACGTAGGAAGAGTTGGGGGTCCTAGAGGTGAGATATGAAGGATGAGCTGGAGGTGACCAGGTATGAAGGAAGGTGAGTATGCTCCAGGCGAAGGGAGCAGTGGTGTGTGATGTCTTTGAGTGAAAAAGGAGTGAAAAGGAAGCCAATATGTTGAAATTTGTGAGTGAGGGGGGAAATGATGGTACTAAGAACAGGAAAGGAGAAATCATTCAGACAAGAAGAAACCTAGTTTTAGAGGAAGGTCAAATTTGATTTTAAAATGTTGACTTGCAGAGGGCTCCTGGGTGGTTTGGTGGGTTAAGCATCTGACTTGTGGTTTCAGCTTAGGTCATGATCTCACGGTTTCTTGAGTTTGAGCCGCATGTGAGGCTCTGCGCTGGCAGTGTGGAGCCTGCTTGGGATTCTCTCTCTCCTTCTCTCTGCTCCTTCCCCACTTGTGCTCTCTCTGTCTCTCTCAAAGAAGTAAAATACAACTTAAAAAATTGTGATTTTAAAATGTTGACTTTTAGGGGGCGCCTGGGTGGCTTAGTGGGTGAAGCGTCTGACTCTTGATTTCAGCTCAAGTCATGATCTCACCGTTCGTGAGTTCGAGCCTTGCACAGAGCCTGCTTGAGATTTCCTCCCTCTCTCTCTACCACTTTCCTGCTCGCACTCTCTTGCTCTCTTTCAAAATAAGTAAACACTTTTAAAAAAATGGTGACTTTCAGCTGCAAAAAGCAGAGATGTGGAATAGGGAAATGGGAGGGTGGAGGACTGGAGGTTTAGCCTTCAGAGTCGATGGAGCCGGCAAGACATGAGGAAGCCCTAATGTCTGAACTTCTTTTCAGGGGCCACTTGTTAGGTAGGCTGGAGACCATAATGGGGAGGGA
Source organism: Hyaena hyaena (assembly GCF_003009895.1). Lineage (NCBI taxonomy): Eukaryota > Metazoa > Chordata > Mammalia > Carnivora > Hyaenidae > Hyaena > Hyaena hyaena. The sequence continues at coordinate 39,602 of NW_024081213.1, read as the reverse complement.
ATCAGGCACACTGATTGGTTAAGTAGATCAGGAGGCAGAAGTGACAGTGAGCATAAATTGTGTTCTCCAGAAGGTCAAGCGTCATGATAGGGAGACTAAACTCAGTGAAGAAATCTTGGGGCCAACAGGAAAAGAATGGAAGATCAAATCAAAAGGGTGGAAGCCTGGGAGAGGGGAATGGAGTGGGGAAGCAGAAACCGGAAGGGGAAATGAGTCAGCAGGTCAGAAGTGATTGGTGATTCTTTAGTTGTCTGCCTTGGCACATGGATGGTGGGTGAGCCAGGTTGAAGGTGAAAGTGAAGGGTGCAGCAGGCATTTTAAATAACTATCATGTTACTAATACTTATACAAACTGGCAGTTTCAGAGGAAATGACCCAGAGACTGAAGAGAAGCCCTGGGAAATGAGCTTCTCCCTCTCAGAGCCAAAATACGCCTCTAAGCCTGGACAGAAACCTTACTTGCTTGGGCACTGTGGGAAGCCTGCTCTGATGGCTACCTCCCCTGCTCTTAACGATCTGGCAAGTGAAGTGTCTGGGGCTCTCAGCAAATCTTAGAGAGATGGTGGTGATGAAACTGATATTTATCTTTTGGATGAGAAAGTTGCTCCTCTCACCACTGAGAGAAGAAGGCAGGGCGTTCCTAGAGCACTAGGCCTCTGGTCAACAACCACTAACGTTAAAGCTTCAGCTTCATCGAAAGTCACGTAGAACTCGCTGTGTCCATGCAGAGGTCACACATGGGAGCCCGATTCATACGCTCTCAGAGTTTGTGTTTCTGACTGTTTCACCTGGAATGCTGAATCAGCGGTGTTCTCCTGGGGGTTGTAAGAGTGAGGAAGCAGCAGTTGGTAAGATGGGCAGTGAGCCTGTTTGAAGACCCAGTCGTGAGCTGGGCAAGTGCTGCAATTAAAAACAAAACCAAACCATTCTGCAGACCAAGACCCTTTCAGCAGAGAAAGTCATGGTGTTGTGTTAGAAGACTGTGATGATGTTCTGCTGTGGGAGTGGTCCTGGTTTTCAAGGGCAGACGTTTCGCTCAGGGGTATTTGTGGAAATGTTAATGTCTACTTTCTAGATCATAGCTCTGACAGTACTCTCCCCCCATAACCCTAGATACCTAAGAATGACAGGTGTAGAGGGTGCCTGGATGGCTCAGTCAGTTGAGCGTCTGGCTTTTGATTTCAGCTCAGGTCATAGTCTCACAGTTTTGTGGGCTCAAGCCCTACATTTGGCTCTGTGCTGACAGCGTAGAGGGATTCTCTCTCCCTCTCTGACCCTCCTCTGCTCACATCCTCTCTGTCTCTCTCAAAACAAACAACTTTAAAAAAAGAATGGCAGGTACATGAATAATAAGGAGTAACAGTGAATGGGGTAGCATAATCATAAACCAAGACTGGAAGAGTAATTTTAACCTGGGCCTGTCAAAATAACTATATGTCTACATTTCTTGATGATGTTGCTTCAGCAGTGATTAAGAGCTATGTTAAATTATTCTGGAACAATGCAGACTTAAAAAGAATTTAGTAAATTAAAAAAAATAGATTAAGTCTTTGATTATAAGCCAACCTCTTGGATGGCATTTAATTTGGGCCTTTTGTGGATGGGAAGGGAGAGAGCAAGAGGAGGTGGTACCAGAGTTTGGAAGCTGCCTAGGACTGGATCATCAGGGTTTGGTTTTTGAATTTTATTCCAAGAGTAATAAGAAACCAGAGGAGTGCTTTATACAGAGGAGTGTTCACAAGATCTGATCTGTGCTTTTATTTTTTTTTAATGTTTTTAATGTTTATTTATTTATTTATTTTTTAAATGTTTTTATTTATTTTTAGGAGAGATAGAGACAGCGTGAGCAGGGGAGGGTCAGAGAGAGAGGGAGTCACAGACTGAAACAGGCTCCAGGCTCTGAGCTGGCAGTCAGCACAGAGCCCGACGCGGGGCCCGAACCCACGAACCGCGAGATCATGACCTAAACGAAAGTCAGACGCTTAACCGACTAAGCCACCCAGGCGCCCCTATTTATTTTTTAGAGAGAGAGAGAGAGAGCATGAGCCAGGGATGGGTAGAGAGAGAGGGAGACACAGTTTGAACAGGCTCTGGGCTTGTCAGCACAGAGCCCCATGTGGGGCTTGAACTCACGAACTGTGAGCTCATGACCTGAAGTCAGATGCTCAACTGACTGAGCCACCCAGGCGTCCCCTGATCTGTGCTTTTAGAACCTTACTCAGGCTGCCTTGAGGTCCAGCCCTATTGGATCTAGAGGAAGAGTAAAGTTCCGTTCTATTTCTGGGCATGTAGCTGGTGAAAGGCCTGATTCCCAAGTGACAGTGTCAACCAGTGGAAACAACTCACAGTGGCAAGAAAGGAGCGGGACAGGCTGGCCCCCTGCCCATGTTCCTTACCGGCTTACAAATGTAGCCAGGGTCAAAGGAAATCCCACGTATGAAGAGCTTTGCCATGCTTAGGAACCGGTTTGAAAAACTTGAAAATGGGCTGATAAACATCTGGCTTGCCATGCTCGAGGGGCTGGCACATTACAGGTGTGCTGAACAGTCTGCTCAGAGCAGCTCCTGTCCTGCAGAGGAGTCAAAGGGGATTTACCTCCAGAGAGACCATCCGAGATTTGAAGTTCGCCTCTTTCACTCCCTATTGTAACAGGCTTCTTCCACCTCCAGGCCACTGGCTCTTCATCCCAGGGGACCAGTATCTATTCTCACACTGTGCCCTCTCACCATTTACTGTGCACAGGGGAGACAGAAGGTTCATCTTTGTCAGCTACTTTTAGTGCATAAGTGCCTTAATTACTAAGAGGAAATTTCAGGGCGTGGATTGCATCCATTCCTTCTTATCCTCCTTTGCTTGGAATCCGTTAACAATTAAGAAACCCCTAATTTTGCCTTCCTGCCCCAACTGGAGGAAGTCAGGACACATTCTAGTAACCTCTCTGTATAAGTCTGAATAACTGAAGTCTTCCTTTCTGTTGAATCCTGACTCCCGATCCTGCCAGAGCTGGACTGGACTGGATTGTTTCAGCTGACCTGTTTCTCTCTCTCTCTGCCTTTGGGGTTTGTGGAGAAGCAAAGTCCATTAGGTGTGGGCTTGGATCAGCTACAGGCTGGGATGGTTTCTCTTCAAGCCGCAATGAACCCTCCAGGCAGTTAGCTGTCTCTGGATTTTGCCCTTGGACCTTGCCAGGCTCACTTTTTCTTGTTATGCAAGGTTGAGACTCCTTTGTCTGTCTGCAAAGCCTTGGCTTTCTCCTCTGCCTTTCTCTGTTAACCTCATCTCTCTACAAGACTTCACTACCGAGCCTTCCAGACACAGCTTAACATGGCCCTTCCTGTCATCTTTTACATCTCAAGCTCTGGGGCCTGATACACCTGAAACAAGCTTGCTCTTGTGTTAAATCCCAGGGCCTTGATGCAGTATGTTTTCCAACATTAGTAGATTTTGAAAATGAAGCTTAGTCATTTTGTAAAGGTCGTATCTGTGGAGTTTTAGTCACCAGATTCCTTTTTAAAGCTTTTCTAAAAGTTACTATTTTTTTTTCAAAATGTTTCTACTCCGTATACAATTTTCTAAGTATCTGAACCCCCCAAATTATTAGTGTCTCTACTTTTTTTATTATTTGTTTTTCGAGAGAGAGATGGAGACAGAGCATGAATGGGGGAGGGGCCGAAGGAGGGAGACACAGAATCTGAAGCAGGCTCCAGGCTCTGAGCTGTCAGCATAGAGCACAGCGTGGGGTTGACCTCACAGACCGTGAGATCATGACTCGAGCCGAAGTCGGACACGTAACCGACTGAACCACCCAGGTGTTCCTTAGTGTCTCTCTTTAAATGTCTAATGTTTCTGTTAAAGAATATTGTGTGCTCTCTCTCTCTCCCTCTCTCTCTATATATATCTAAAGTTAAATGGTTTTTATAAAAAGCACTCAGAATAATTTTAAATGTACACTCTGAAGTTTAAATTGAGATGTGTCAGGTCTTTTTACTTCAGTAATTACAGTTAAAAGTAGTGTTAGCTCAATTTTTAAAAGAAGTAAAACCTGATAATTATGTCCCTGAGTGCATTAGGAAAGATGGATACCTCTATTATTGTAAAACGGGTTCATTGGAGTTGCACTTGAGCCAGGTACTCTGGCTTGGTTGTAAGTGCATGGAGGACTAAGGTAGTGGGGAAGAGCTGCTATTACAAGTGTTTCACTGATCCAGGCTTAATGGGCTGCGTAGAGGAAGAAACAGTTTGCCTTGAATCTTGCCCTAGTCGAGCTTTGGGAACTACACCAGCTTTTTAGAACTTGGGGAGAACAGCCCACTCTTGGATCTTTCTCCCGCCAGTTATAAATTCCCTTGAGGCTTAATTGTATATGGAAATGTAAACATAGAAGGGTCATTAAGCAGCCTATAATAAGGCCAAAGTGCCTGTAGATTTTGTACCTGCCTTTTGTTGAATTACATATTAGTGTTTCCTGGTAATGCACAATGAACTAAACATTTCAGGACTCAAATCAAAAAGTGTTTGCAAAGCATCCAGTATGATCCGCTTCAAAATGGGCCCATATGGACATCTCCCTCCTTTTCTTCCCTAACTCCTGACTCAGGAAAGCTGGTGACTTTACAGCGATCTTTGAGTCCTGGTGGAATTCTGTGTTTGCACTCTTTGCTTCACCTTGATCTATGGCTTTTAACAATTTATGCATCAATGGAGCCTATTATGGGAATCTTGTCTTTAAAAAAAATTGAGAACAAAGGGAATACAGTTTAGAGATCATTTTTTTCCTTCTTTCTATTCATATGCCTCCCACTTGTCACTGTTTCCATCAAGGTGATTTTTTTAAATTTATACAAGCACTCCATGTGCATTTTGGAAAAATTAGAAAAATATAGAATAGCTAACGAAAAAAAAGTTACCCCCAATTTCATCACACAGAGGTGACCAGTTTGGCTTATAGCAGTCTTGCCATTGGGATCCACTGGCACTTCAGTTTCTGCAAACTCTCTGTGGGATTGCTGACATCTGTGGGTCTGTGTATAAAATTTCCTGTTACTAGAACCACGGAGAGACAAACTGTTCCTGAAACTAAGTATAGCAGGATAATGAGAAAGCAGTAACACCACAGTGTAATGTGCAGTGAGTGTCCAGGGAAGATGGCATCGGCTGTGTGTTCACTGTCCTGGGGAACCGCTGGGCTTTGTGAGAACAGAGAAGACCCCTGTCCGAGCAATGAACACTTTGGCTCAAACAGACGGAACCACATGACAAATCAAATACTGTGGGACCACTGTGGGATTGCTTAGTGCTTTTTGGTTTCTCTTAAAAAAGACTTTGAATTCTTTTAAGGGTCCAGCCTAACTTATAATTAAAGAAATATTAACAGGAACAACTCTGAGCTCTACCACTACTTATTAAATGGACAAGAACTGAGTTGCAATGGCAAAATGCAATGCTCATGGAGGTGTGGGAGAATAGATATATTCATATGGTGCTAGTGACTTTTAAATTGCCCCAGTGATTCTAGGGTGCATTTTGCCCAACTGTAGCAAGGCCAGTAAAACTGATTTTGTGCTCTTTTACTCAGTTATCCCTCACCTTATGGGAAATAGTTTGAGGAAATAATCTAAAAAAGAAAGCATTTTACATAAAGATGGTTATAGTTTAAGTTATGGGTAATCAGGAAAACCATCGTCAAGAGATTCCCCTTGTATTTTGCCATCGTCAGAAATGTGTTTTATCCACTTATGAGAGCTTCTGTAAGTAATGAAGCTTTTGAATGCTGACTGAGACTGCAGAGGGGAGAAGCCTCCTTTGTTTAAGTGGAAGCATGCAGTTGGTGACTTTCTGCACAGAATAAGGAGCTTGTGGATTTTCTTTAGTCCTACCAGATTTTCCCCATATATACATGACTGTTGATTTGGCAGATAAGATACAAAGATACAGAATTAACATAGAGGACATCTTACTTGACTCACTAGCTGAGATAGGTGCCTCCTGTAATTATATAGGCAGATGTCTGCTCATTGCTTGATCAGCTTATTACCTCTTGGGGCAATTTGTTGGAAGCTCTATTATTTAGAAAGCTCTTCCTTATGTTAAAACAAAATTGACCTACTTGCAGCTTCCACCTGTTAATTTCATTTCAGCCTTCTGGGTACATGTAGAATAAATATGGCTTTTTTTTCTAAGTCTTTTCTTTTTTCTCCCCAGGCTGAAAAGCCTTAGCTCTTTTAGACTGTCCTCAGATGTTCAACATATGTTCAACATATGGTTATTTTTTTTCTGGAGGCATACCAATTTGTTGATGTTCTCCTTAAAGAATTCAGAGGAAAATGACCATAATACATTGGGTGTAGTCTAAACATTGCAGAGAAGGTCTGGTAGGGATTGTTCATTCTTGACACCACGAATTTATGAATATTAAGACCTCATCAGCTTTTATCCATGCCATTTACCCATATTGTGTGTGTATACAACTAAAACCTGCTAGTATGTTTTTCTTCTGTGTGGCTTGGGCTCTTCTCTACCCTATAGAATTGCTTATTTGAATCTAATTGCATGATTATACACATGATCTTTTTGATGAAGAAAAATCTAGGTACAGTAACAAGCACTAATCTGAATTTTTACATACATAAATACCCCTCAAACCACCACCCAGATCAACGTATAGAATTTTTCCAGATTCCAGGAGGTTCTCTCGTTTTCTCTCACAGCCAGCAGCTCCCCAAATGTAACCATTATTCTGATTTCTATTACTGTGAATTGATTTTGCGTGGTTGAACTTCATGTAAATGGAATTGTGTAATTCCAATTCTCACATTGGTGTTTGTGAGATTTATTTATATTGTTGAGTAAGGCAGAAGCTTACTCTTTTTATTGCTATGTAGCATTTCATGGTATAAGTTATACCACACTTCAGCTATCTATTCAACTCAGGTTTTTGGGTTTTTGGGTTTTTTTTTTTTTTAACGTTTATTTATTTTTGAAAGAGAGACAGAGCACAAACAGGACAGGGGCAGAGAGAAAGGGGGGCATAGAATCTGAAGCAGGCTCCAGGCTCTCAGCTGTCAGCACAGAGCCCAGTGCGAGGCTCCAACTCACGAACTGTGAGATCATGACCTGAGCCAAAGTTGGACACCCAACTGAGCCACCAAGGTGCCCCTCAGCTCAGGGTTTTTTTTTTAAATACAGCTACCATGACTATTCTAGTACATGTCTTTTGGAAGAGATAAGTACTCCTATCAGTTAGTTATATACTTTGAAGTAAAACTGATAGATCTAAGTGCATAGTGCTATGCAAAACATTAGTACATACTGCAAAATAATTTTCCAAAGTGGTTGTACCAATTTATGCTCTCACTAGTATAGACTTCCAGTTTTCAATATCTTCTCCATACTAGTTATTGTAATTCTTTTCATTTTTAGCCATTTTAAAGAGGTATAAGGTGTTCTCTCACTGTTGTTTTGATTTGCATTTTTCTGATGATTGGTTATCCACATAATTTTCATATAAAATTGATTGCATGATTTAGCTCTATTGAATTCATTTTGGATGGCTGCTTGGTCATCCCATGAATTTGCTATTCCATCTAGCTTCTTGCTACCCACTCATTTTATTCATGCCATCTGTTCTCTAAGTCCCTTTAATACAGGGAGATGGCCAGAATGTTGTATCCAGCCTCTCCAAGTTGATATCAATGCTTTGATTGGTGTCCTTAGGTAGGCCATTCAGCCAGTTCTGCAGTCAAACTAACTGGATCATTATCAGCCCACATTTCACCATGCTTTCAGTAAAGTTACCTAGATTTACTGAAATTCAGATCCTTCCATGACTATAATGTTCTTCTGACCTCACAGTCTAGTTGGTACTCCCATTAAAAAATGAAGTTTAAGTTGGTATCCTTTGTAAATCCAAAATGGCCCCCATTAATCATTTATTCCCTCTCTATGAGCTCACAAATCATCTTTTTGACTTCCTAATGGCATATCTTTCACTTTATAAATGTAGGGCAGCATTTGCAGCTTCTGCTTTTTTGTAGTTTTATGGTTTTGTTAACACAAATATGAGATGAACATGAGCTATCTGTCTATTCATTTTCTTCACTGCACAGCCTGGCATTGGGACTAGGGACTCTGATGGCCAGCTGGGCTGCTCTTTCCACAATGGCTTTGTGGTTCTTAACGGAGACACTGTGAGCAATCTCTGCACAGTAAGATGGTTGCACATGGGCAGCACTTCAAGCTCCTTGACACTGTGGACTAAGAACTGCCAGAAGCCACTGGGCAATTGTGCTTTGTTTTCTTGTTGCTCCCATATATAACCAGTGTTGGGCATCAAGACCTGGCTCTTGAATCTTCTGTGCACCCTATTTCAATGCCTCGGGGCTTCCACCAGTTGCACTTAATTTTGACATATTTGTTGGACTGGTCCCAGATGAACTTCTTGGTCCTCTTTTTAAAAATCTTGGATTTTAAGGACACTTCAGTGGCTCAGCCAGTTAAGCCTCATGGTTCATGAGTTGGAGCTCTGTATCAGGTTCTGTGCTGACAACTCAGAGCCTAGAGCCTGCTTCAGACTTTGTGTCTCCCTCTCTCTCTGGCCCTCCCCCACTCTCTCTCTCAAAAATAAATAAACATTTAAAAAACTCTAGAAAAAAATATTAAAAATCTTGGACTTTACCAGAATTCTAAGGGTGGTCATGATGCTGAGTAGGAGATGGCTACCACCTCCCCCTCACACCCAAGCAGCTAGGAGAAAGAGAAAGCATTCGTGACTTCTTACTTGAAACAGAAGTTTACAATGGTCTCCTTGTTTCATTTGATTGCTGTGTTTAAACTGATTTTCTTTTTTATGAGCCCAATCCTTCCTTGAAGATTTTAAGATAGCTCACAAGTTGACAACTATATAATAAGTACTTTTGGGGGGAGGATGAGCATTAAGAAGTATTTTATAATGCAGATAATCATTCACTAATTTACCTCTAAACTTGGATTTCTACTTATCTGATTTTCTAATCACATGGACACTCATGCTTTAGTTTTGCAAATGGGCAGAATGATGAAAATGGATAGTGGTGAAGATTTTTTTTTAAAAGATAATTCAAAACTAAACCACTGCAGGTCATTTAATTAAATTATCTTGGTATATTAAATGAGATATCAGTGGGCTTAAAGAGATAATCAGCTTTTAAAGTGTCTTAGGCATTAAGAGAATCTGGTTTAGCCTTGAGAGATCTAGAAGCAATAACAGAAATAACAAATCTACATGATAGGACTAGGTTCTGGTTATATTTCTTTGTGATTTAAGCAGGAAAAGTAAGTTACATGGAATTTATTCAAATTGGCTAGAATAGGTTCCCTAATCAGCTGGAGATTTTTTAGCCACCCACAAACCCCAATTGACCTTCTCTTTTATGCTTTTCTTTATGTTGTATAAATAATAAAATATTTTAATTAAAGAGAAACTAAAGGTTACCTAGTTTAGTCTTTAAAATTTACCTATAAAGAAACTAAGACCCAAGGAAGTTAAATGATTTACTTAAGTTTTACCACCCAAGGACTGGTTGAAGAAGCAGATGGACAATGTTTCTGCTCTCATGAAGATCACATTTTAGTTGGAAAGGGACACAGAAGAAGCAAAGCACACATACTTGAAGAACAAAGTAGATGGTGGTAAGTGGTACAGAGACTGTGATACATTATACTGAGTGGCTAGATCTTTTCCCACTTTAGTTCTTTTTCTGCTTTATCAAAATGCTTTCTGAATGACTGTTTTGAAGAGATAGAGGAGGTAAATGACACCGTACTTTGTGGGTATACTGAATGTCAAAAATAAATTTTTTTTTTCAATCAACTTATCCCCATTTGGTCTTTAGGAAATCACAATTCAGACAGTATTTCCAGAATGAAGATCCTATATGTAAATGAAAATATACTCAAAAACATCAGAAAGTCCAGCAGTGTTGCCTCAGACAAGTGAATCATGTATTTTCATCTTCAAGACTATTTATTCAGATATATTGATTAAAGAGAGTCTTTTCTTTCCAAAGGGTTTTGACGAAATGATACTAGACTATATGACTAATCTAGAGAATATTTGTATAACTTCTCTAAAATTGGAAAGATGTTCTTGGAGGCCTACTTCAATCCTTGTTTTTTAATCGAAGTTGTCTCAGTGTATACTTCATCTAATTTGCTGTTCTTCAACTTTCCTGCCACCAAATAGGGAAAACATTTAGTGCCAAGAAATGTATAAGACTTGAAGGAGATTTTTTTTTTTAATGTTTTTATTTATTTCTAGGAGAGAGAGAGACAGCGTGAGCAGGGGAGGGTCAGAGAGAGAGGGAGTCACAGACTGAAACAGGCTCCAGGCTCTGAGCTGGCAGTCAGCACAGAGCCCGACGCGGGGCTCGAACCCACGAACCGCGAGATCATGACCTAAGCGAAAGTCGGACGCTTAACCGACTAAGCCACCCAGGCACCCCATGAAGGAGATTTTTAAAAAATGTCTGAGATAGGACCCTGACCCTCAGGAATGCCATACTCTAATTAAAGAGAAAAGATAACAGTACCAAGCAGGAAGAATGTTGAGCAACTGGTAGAGATAAGAGGCTTTTTAGAGAAAGAAATGTCTTTCTGTGGGTGGAAGGTTTCTTTGGAAGAGTTATAAGTTGCTCTGGACTCTGCAGGTTGCATGCTCTGAAAAAGGGAGCTGTAATTATAGCAGTACTCAAGGAGATTTTCAAATAAGACTTTTTCAGGAAGCAGGGGACTAGGTTATTATAGTTCCCCAAGACATAGATATAAAGTCTATTGATGACTGACAAAGCTGGATGGCTAGATGGGAGAATGGGGTGAGGCAAAGCAAACCAGGAGGTGGAAAGTGCCCTTGCAGTCTGAGTCTTGGTAATGGATGACTTCATTCATAGGACTGAGGAAGTCTTAAAGGCAGAGCTGGTTTGGGGTAAGGTGATATTTGATAATAGGCATACCAAAATGTTGGCAGCAAATCTGATTCAAGGTGTCCATCAGAGAGTAGCAGTGAAGGACCAGGGGCTAGGACTGAGATAATGGTAGAGTTAAAGACTCACACATGTGAGCCCTGGGATTTCTAATTGATCTCTGAGGTTAAATGATTCCTTGGCAGCTGAAGGGAGTGGACAGTTATTGACCCAATATAGATCTCACTCAATACTTGATGTTAATGACAGTAACTAAGCTAACCTATATTTGTACTTACCTATTCCCATTCCTGCTTATTGATTGGATAAAATATGTACACCTTATGCTATCTTAATCTTTATCTATATTATCTATATAAATACGTAATATAGATAAAGATACAGACAGACATATGTCTATATACCTATCTATATGTTTATCTGTGTCATGTAGTTTGTCAACCAGAGCAGGATATATTTGTGGGTGAAAGGAGGACATAATTAAATCATGCTAGGGCAACATGCATAAACAAGGACTGCCCCAGGCAAAGCAGTAAGTAAGGACTCCTATGTATCAAGAAAGCGTAACATAATGGTGAAGAGTATAAGGTAAAAAAGAACAGCCTCTAACACTGTATTAGCTATGTGATTCTGAACCAAAAACTCAACCTGTCTAAGCTTTGGTTTTCTCAACTGTAAAATTTAAGATAATATCTTTTTTACTCTACAGTTCGTTTTAACACAGCTGCCAGAGCGATCCCTCCACAATGACATGAGTTCTTGAGTACATGGGTGAAAGCAGGGAGACCACCAGTCAGACAAGTGTTGCAATAATCCAGATCAGAGGTGATTTTAGTTTGCACCAGATTGGTAGTAATAAACATTATGAGAAAAAATTAGATTCTAGATATAATTTAAAGGTAGAGACTATAAGATTTTTTGGTGAGAGAATGAGATGTTAAGGATGAATTTAAGGTTTTGGGGGCTGAAAGAATAAAACTGCTGTTCTCAGGTTGGGAAGGACTATGAGTGGAACAGAATTTGCACTTAGGAGTTGCACTTAGGAAATGTTAAGTTTGAGATACCTATGAAACATCCAAATAGAGGTATTGAAGAAGATATTAAAGTCTGTAGTTTAGGAGAGTTTGAACTGGAGATGGGCACTTGGAAGTCATCAGATGAAAGACATTAGACTATATGACATCACCAAGAGAGTGGTCATAGATGGAGAAAAGGAGAGATCCAAGGGTTAAGCCCTGCACATTATGGCTAAAAGAGAAGGTAAAGAGAAGAAAGGAAGCAGCAAAGGATATTGAGAAGGAGCACCTGGAGTGGTAGAAGGAAAGCCAAAGTGCCTTGGGAGAAAACAAATGAATATTTATTAATACGAAGAGGATGATCAACTATCTCATATACTGCTGATAGATCAAGTCAGATGAGGACTTGGAATTGATCATTGGGTTTAGCAACATGGAGGTCACTAGGGAGTAGTGGGTGCAAAAGTCTGAAGTAGAAGGGTTTAAAAGAAGATGGAGGAGAGAAATAGGTGACAGCAAGCCTAGATAACTCTTTTAAGAAGATTTTCTCCAACAGGGAGGTAAGAAATGATAGCTGGGAAAGAAAGTGGAGCTAAGAGCATTTTTCCCCCCAAGGTGGACAATGATCAAGTAGAAAAAAAAATGGAAAGTAAACAGTGAGAAATGTGATTTGTGGAGTAATATCAAAAAGGAATAGAACTAGCACACAAATTGCTTATAATGCAGGTAGTTCATCTATAATAATAAAAGCACATATCAGTAGGTAGGTGAGGGGTTAGTGGGAAGAGAAGTCATAGTCCATAGTTTGTTGTGAGTGTGAGCCTGAGTGAGCTAATGTCTGCCCTGTGACGCTGTGGCAGAGAGCTGCGTGGCCACTATGGACCTTTTAACAAGGCTTGCTAAAGCCTCATATATTACTGTTGGTGTTTTTCGGTGTGCTTTCATTTGGTGCTTTCATTGAGCATCTGGGATTTTTATCTCACTTCCATGTAAATTTCCCAAAGTAAAGACATTTCTCGAAACATCGGTTACTTCATCTGTTGAGGAAAGAAAGAAAAGACAGGGAGAGAGAGAGAAAATACTTAGTCTCCCTGTTCTTCCTGTGGGTGACTATTATTGTCAGCTTGGTATGTGTCTCTCCCTTTTAAAAAGTGGCCTCAGGTGTTGTTTTTATCAGGTTAAAAAAGTAATATGTTGTCATTATAAAAGGAAAAAGAAAAAGAAAAGTCAACCTTTTATTATCTGACTACACAGACATAGATGTTTTAGTGTATCTCCTACTACTCCTTTATGCATATGTTATAACAAACATATGTTAGGTAATTATAATTTTAGTGCATATACAGTTGCCTGTCGTAAACATTTTTTGACATATCATAGACATTTTCCCATGATACTACCAATTTTTTTAGAAACATCTTCTTTTTACTGGCAGCATATTTCTGTATTGAGACATGGTCCCATAATTGAGTTAACCATTTACTATAATATTGGAAATTTCCAATGTTATTGCAACTATAAATAATGTTGGGGTAAATGATCTATTTTATAAGATGAGAATATTCCTTTTTCTCTGGAATAGTATGTATCTTCGTTTATTGACCCCACTGAGTGTTTTTGTAGGAAGGGAGACCAGGTACCATGGTAATTATTGAATCTCATTATCTGGCTAAGTGCCTCACCTCTACTGAGCCATTTATATCAAAGGAATAATGGTGAGGACAATAATAATGAGCATATATCTTTGGTTACTTATTTAATGCCATGTGCTCGGTAAAACATTAATGAGATTATACTTTTGACCCATGTAAAAGTGCTTTTAATTATAGTTCTTTTGCTTGGCTTTTTCCTGTTTGATTCTACCAGACTGCTGGATCCTTTGAACATATTATTCATTGTTTGGAGTAGCAAATGAGCTTTTTGGCTTTGAACTGACTTATACATGATAATAGAAAAACAATGATTAAAAATAAATATCCCTGTAACCTTTGGACATTACATTGAATATAGGATGATTGTTACAGGGGCTAAGAATTTCCACAGTCTATTTCATTAATTAAAAAAATCATGTGGTGTCTGGGTGGCTCAGTCAGTAAAGCCACCGACTTTGCCTCAGGTCATGATCTTGTGGTTTGTGGGTTTGAGCCACGACGGAGAGCTTAGAGCCTGGAACTTGCTTTGTATTCTGTGTCTCCATCTTTCTCTCTGCCCCTCCCCTGCTCGTGTTCTGTCTCTGTTTCTGTCTGTCTCTCAAAAATGAATAAACATTTAAAAAATATTTTTTAATCACAAAACGTTTTTTTAAGTTTATTTATTTATTTTGAGAGAGAGACAGTGAGAGAGAGCAGGAACATGGGAGGGGAAGAGAGAAAGCATCCCAAGCAGGCTCACCGCTGTCAGTGTGGTGCTCGAACTCACAAACTGCGAGATCGTGACCTGAGCTAAAACCAAGAGTCGGACACTTAACTGACTGAACCGCTCAGGCACCCCCCAAAACATCACAAAACTTTTGAGTAGTAGACAATCATTCAGGATTACAAATGAAAACAAAAACATAAAAATGATTACCTAAACAGTAATCAAATAAATAACTACTAAAATTAACCTCTCAAACCTATGAAATTAAGAAAGATTTTTAAAAATGAAATATCCAGTTTTATCAAGAATATAGAGAAAGAAGTATTCATAAACAGCTTATTGGCCAGTGAGGATGTAAACAATGTAAACAATGTGAGGATTCCATTTGGTCAGTTTGGAAATGAACGTTAATGCCTTAAAGTCTGCCTTTTCTTTGAGCCAGTATTTATACTTAGAGAAATGCATCCTAAATAAATAATTATTATGGTAGGATTCTGGTAGAGGTTAGCAACAAAAATGTTCATTCAGCACTTATTTTACTAAGAAATAAAGAGACATAGTCTCAATATTACTTTATGTGGTAAATACATTTTTATCAAGTCCTGTTATATGCCAAATTCCATCATTCCTCAGAATCTTTGGGTACAATGGTGAAAAAGGTATGGTTTCTCCCATCAGATACCTACAGCCCAGATGATAACATCCATTCAGTGGAGTTCTAGGCACTCATTAAGAATGATGCTATAAACCTCTGCTTTAGCCAAGATGGAGTTACAGCGCTTGGATTTACCATACTACATTAACTGAAAAGTACCAAAGAAATACTACAAAATAATGGTTTCCAGACATTGGAAAACAAACAGTATAGGACTGAAAGAAAGGAAATTAACAAAAGGAGTACTAAGATTGTAGCATGTTACTATCTAGAGGAAATATGACTGGGGCCAGGGGAAGTCTCTGCTAATCTTGCTGAATTGAAGAGATGAAGATCAGACTTTGGGGAATGTCAGTGCTGCCAGATTTTTCAAAGTGGAGTGCTGAGGAGACAGGACTCCATAAAGAGAGAACTCCAGAGATCTCTAGAGGGATCCCCTTGAGTCTTTGACTAAGAAGTGATCTGTGCACATGTGAGAGGAAACTGTCTGAGGCCAGGGAAGTAACTGCTAGAAGGATGGGCAGAGCAATATTTGGAGCACACAGGGTTGGGAAATATTCATGTTGCTACTAGCTAGAGCACAAAGATTTCATAGAGCAGAATACTTGGAAAGTCACCACTTTAATAATGGAGATAAATTGGACTTGACTAAAGGCTGCTCTGGACCTGCCCTAATAAAGCTTGAAAGCAAGACTCAAAAGAATGCGGCTGATTGAAAATAACTGTACATCGGAAAAAAATCCAACAACTGGTGATGTAAAGTTCACTCTCACTGGCAATCAAT
Organism: Hyaena hyaena; assembly: GCF_003009895.1. NCBI lineage: Eukaryota > Metazoa > Chordata > Mammalia > Carnivora > Hyaenidae > Hyaena > Hyaena hyaena. The sequence continues at coordinate 23,834 of NW_024081213.1, read as the reverse complement.
CAATAGTCAGTTATTCACAGGCCACCCCCAGAATCCTGAGTATGAGCTGAAGAGGGCTGCCATTAGTTCAGACGTAGGCATGTTGGAAGTACCAACCACTTGCTCATGCAACTTATGCTTTTAGAATGTGTTTGTACTTTGAAACCTGTAGAAAAACACTTTGACTTGATGATAATATGCTCCAGGGTATATTCAGTTTGTGGAGAAGCAGATGAGATAACCCAGTCACAATGGTCATCTGGTGTCCCGTGATTTGACAATTAGTCTTTGTCAGAGTCAGCAGCAAGGTGTTTCTCTCAAGGGAAATAATGACTTGTTGAAAAGGGCATAACCTTCAGCCAAACCCCTAAGGGCTGCCACATGACTCTTGCATCGGGATTTGCCATGTACTCTATTCAGCATCTGTATTTGCCTCATTTGGTATTTTAAACACTTTGGATCTGATGACTCATAAAAGCCATGTAGTAGAGCTACTTAAACAGTGGTTCATACCAGATAGAAAGCTCTCTATTGATTTGTATGTGCCAAGTGAGCAGCTTTTTAGGTTCAATCAGTGGGTCAGAGAAGCTCAGTGGGTCAGAGAAGCATACTTATGGGAGTGTTGCCTTCCAATTCCAGAAGAAAGCGGTGACATCTTTTGCTTTTTTTTTTTTTAGTGAAGAGGGATACAAGGCTAATAACTTTACCTGCACTTTGGGGGTGCTATCTCAACTTGTCTCAAATCAGTGAACTCCCAGAAACTTTATTGAAGTTTCAGATCCTGACATCATCTTGGATTTTCTTCCTTCTTTTTATATACACTGTCTTAGCAAGGTATCTAGTGTAATATACTTCTTTTTGTCATATGGAGGATCAGTGAGATATGGAAATGGTGTTGTTATTAAGGGATCCATTGACTAGATTTTAGCACAGATCCAGGAACTTTGCAGATAAGGATTTTGGTGTCTGCATACTGAAGAAAGAAGAAAACAAATTTTCTTGATTAATAGCTATATATCAGGTTCTAAGGACCATGTTGATTTGTTTAAGCAAAATGACTACCTCTAGAAGAGCAGGTGCAATTAGAGATGCTACTTGCTTATGTTTATAATAATCCACTGTTATTCTGTAAGACTCATCTTTCTGCTACAGTGATCAAAAGGCAAGGCAGATGGGAGCACATGGGTGGCTTAGTTGGTTGAGCTTCTGACTCTTGAATTTGTCTCAGGTCATGATCCCAGGATGGTGGGATCAAGCCCTGTGTTGGATCTTAAGATTCTTTCTCTCTCTCTCTACCCCTCTCCCTCCCTTTCTCCCCCTGTCTCAAATAAAATTCAAAATTTTTTTCCAAAAAGGTAAAGTAAATAGAAATGTGATATGAATCACCAGTTCTCCATCTTTCATCTTTTTTTTTAATG
>NW_024081213.1:0-22288 GCF_003009895.1 Hyaena hyaena | reverse complement strand
CCGCAAGATCATGACCTAAGCGAAAGTCGGACGCTTAACCGACTAAGCCACCCAGGCGCCTCACCATCTTTCATCTTTGATGGTGGAACTAGTCTTTGTATTAGCAGTTGGGAGTTCAGAGAGCTTTTACTTATCCATTTGTATCACTCCACAGTTCAGAGAATGAATGTGTAAATTCTGCCCACTTTGGGGTCTACCTATTCCAAGTATACACCCAACTTGGAATATAATCACATGATGGGTTCATGGTTACATTGAGCCTGTGAGTAGGTGGGCATCTCTGATACTATAATCCCTAACCACGAACGGTGTACCACGGGACAGGTTTCCAGGAATTCACACATTTTAGAGCCAATGTTAATAAAGATTCAGAGTACCGGATATTTCCTTTCTCTAGTGCATGGTTAATCTTGTCAAATGGCCATACTTCCCATATTTTCCATAGGAAAAGCTAGAAGGAGGATAAGCAATACTTGCTTTTATGTGGTTGCAAGTTTTTCCCTCAAAGGTACCTTTCTTTTCTTTCCAGGTCTGTGGTTTCATATCAGAGAATTGGATGAGGAGAGTAGGTTTCTATTATAGTGACTCAAATCAGCCTTTTATTTGCCACACCATTAATACCAAGTGGACTTTTATTGTATTCAGCCACAAGCAGGCAAGGAAATGGATTATTCTGTACAGCCTCCAGAAAAGAATGCAGCCCTACTGATATTCTGATGTTAGGGCTTTTGACTTTCAGAACTATAACAGAGTAATTCTGAGTTGTCTTTAGCCACAATATTTTTGTTAGCCTATTACAGGAGCTGAACACTAAAGCTGATTCCTAGTTTTGTTTGTTTGTTTGTTTTCTTGTTTTTTTAAAAAAGGTTATTTATTGAGAGAGAGAATGAGAAGGGGAGGGGGGGCGGGGGGGGGGGGACAGAGGATCTGAAGCTGGCTCTGTGCTGATAGCAGAAGCCCGATGTGGGGCTCGAACCCACGAACCATGAGATCATGGCCTGAGTTGAAGTCGGACGCTTAACCGACTGAGCCACCCAGGTGCCCCTGATTCCAAGTTTTAAAGACAAGAGACAAAATGGTTATTTCAAGTAGTAGAGACTTATCAAGTGGCTCACAGAACCTCCAGGAAGGCTGGAAGGCAAGCCCCAGAGGCTCCCTATCAGAAGCCATAACACAGTCTTCCTGCAGACAAGCCTCACTGACCTGCGGCAGGCCCCTTGGGGGCTTTGTATTGTTGACAGAAACACTGGATGCTAGGCCTCAAACACTTGTTACAATTGCAACCTCTCAGGAAATCGGATGTAGATGCTGCCGTGTATCATCCTCTCTAGAAACAGATTGTGTGCAGTCTCCGCTTCTTTAGGTCATTAACTTCTAATCAAAACCTGGAGTCCAGCGTCCGACTCTTGGTTTTGGCTCAGATCATGATCTCACAGTTGTGAGATCAAGCCCCATGTCAGGCTCTGTGGAGCCTGCTTGAGGTTTTCTCTCCCTCCCTCTCTCCCTCTGCCCTTATCCCCTCCTCTAAAAAACAAACAAACAAACAGAAAACAAAAAAGAACCTGGAGACTATATTTCTGATTGCCCTGGCTTGGGTTCTATGCTGACACCGTAGCTGTAAGGGAGGTTAAAAAAGTGAGTTTCTGGTATATTTCGCTTCTGTGATCTGTTTCCAAGATGGTGGAGTCCTCATATAAGAAGGTGATGCGTACATTGGTTACTAACAAGGATGAGCAACATCCGCCATAGCACGTACCATCCCAGAAGAGGAGACATCGTTTCTGCCAACAGGACCTGTTTCAGTTTCTGAGACGGCTTTTAACTGGCCTGGCTTGGGTCCTTTGCTGTATTTTTTATGGTGAGAAGAGGTTCACTGAGCAGCTGGTTTGGGTGGGGATCCCTGACTGACACAGCCTCTTGTGGAAAGGTGCAGGTACCCAAAGGAAAAGTGGTTCTGTTATCAGAGGAAGGGGAAAAGGAAAAAAGGCAGAGCTCATGTTTACAGCTAGGCCATCTTGAATCCCGGCTAGACTGCTTGCTAATTTGTAAAGTCCAGTTTGCTCAGACATACCTGCAGTTTACCAGAGGAGCGAAGAGTCCTGATTCTGGTGCCAGGTTGCCTGGTGTGAATTTAGGTCCTGTCACTTAATAGTGGTGTGATTTTGTGTGTCAGTTCTCCCATTTGTAGAATGGGTATAAGAATAGTACCTACTTCATAGAACAGTTGTCATGAACACCAGATTTAATACTTGTAGTGAGCTTAGTGCCTGGTTATAATAATCGCCATCATTAATTATTAGTATTTGAATGTAACTCAGGCACACAAAGAAAGAAACTTAAAATTATTTTTATGTAACTGATCGAATCTAGTTTTCAGACTCTTATTTCTGCTGATGGTGGTAGGGGTGTGGGTTGTGGGAAGGAAACTAAAATTTACTAGTAAGAGGTAATTTACATAGTGTCTTTTAAATATAAAAGCAATCAGTTTAGAACTGAAACTCCATATGAAGCTGTCTCCTCTCTGTCATGGGGTCTCACCGCCCTCCCCTGCCTTCCCCAGTATGACTGGATGCAAGGACAATTAGATTATCATGGTGGCAGGATGGCACTTGGGCTGTCTCCTGTGTCTTCTCTGATGCCTGATGGGTGTGACGGGTCACTTCTTGTGCCCAGGTGTCACTGAGGTATGGCTGGTCCTGCCTGCTCTGGGGCATCAACTGTTATCTTCCCCTGAAGAATTTGAGTCCTATCGTAGCCTCTACACAAAGAGTCCCTGCTCATTGTGACCCTTCATCCTAACCTCCAGGCTGCTTGGCTTCAGTTTCCCTCGGATGCCCAGGAATTCTATCTTCTTGCTTTCTATATATTATGGTGTGAGATACCATCCTACATGGTGTGTACATTATGAACCCAGCATCATGTTGAACCGGGATGTAAAATGCTAGTCTTCTTTAAGGAGTTTGCATTTTTAAAAAGTTATTCTTTTGAGAAATGAGGAATGACTCCCACTGTACTTAGATTCCTCTAGGTCTGTTTGGGTGTTTCTATTCCCATTTGCATCCTCACCCAGGGTTTTGACTGTTAGAGGACCGTCAAGATACCTGAGTCTGAACTCCTTCATGTTTTCCTCACTGTCCCCTCTCATTTCCAGCTCCTTCAGTGACTGAAAGTTTTTTTTTTTTTCTCTTTCCTTTGAGTTGAGAGCTTTATCATATCTTGAGTTCTTTCTAGCTTAATTTCCCTGCATTGTCTTTCAGGTTCTGGTTCTTAGTATTTCAAGAAAAGCCTTTTGCGTTTCCAAATTTCCATACTTTCTTTTTGTTCTTTTAATATTTTTTTATTTATTTCTAGGAGAGAGAGAGAGAGAGACAGCGCGAGCAAGGGAGGGTCAGAGAGAGAGGGAGTCACAGACTGAAACAGGCTCCAGGCTCTGAGCTGGCAGTCAGCACAGAGCCCGATGTGGGGCTCAAACCCACAAACCGCGAGATCATGACCTAAGCGAAAGTCGGACGCTTAACCGACTAAGCCACCCAGGCGCCCCTAAATTTCCATACTTTCTTAACAAAACCTGTGGATCAAAACTAAAAATGGAACTAACAAATACAATTTGCAAGTTAAAGCTGAATAATAACTTCTTTGTTCTTTATTCTTCCTCTGAAAGTGTTAAAGCCTCTTGATTGTACTGGGTGGGGAGCCACAAGTCCAGTATGCCAGTATAATATTTTCAAAACAGTATCCCTGCTCTACCAGGTCTGCAGTGGATACTTGATAAAAATCTATTCTTGTTATTTTATATAAATATACCTATTCAAATGAAACCAAGAAGTAATGCTTAACTTTATGCATAAATATTAGAGTTGCTCAGCAATACCATTCATTTATTCATTCAGGAAATATATATTAATAGCCCACGATATTCTAGGACATTCTAAAGAAGTTCTGTAACTTCTTTTGTAGAGTTTGAACAAAATTGGCAATATTGCTTTTAATAGTGACATTTTCTACAGAGTATCCCCAAACTCTTTAGTAACTAAGTTGGATATGGTCCCAAATGGAGCAAGTATATACCAAATCCATCCATTAGCAAGCAGTAATTTTTCAGTGTAGTGTCCCAGTTCAATGAGATTAAATTCCTTCCTCTGTCGCCCACTCAGTATTAGCCAAGTATGGAGTGAATGATCAAGTTGTTGCTGAGAGCAGCCATGCAAATCTTTCTGCTTGACCAAACCCAGCCCAGTGAGACAAGAACATTCTTGGATCTGTGGGTTTCTTTTTCCTTTTTGTCCAACCCTGGCCACAAGCTCTGACATCGGCCATGGCAGTGATAAGTTATTCTGATTCCAAGAAGGAGATCCATTTAGTTCCACTGATTTGTGGAATGGGAAACCATTGGTAGGATCTAACTGGTGTCTGGTACCAAGAAGAAAAGGCATTATCCCAAGGAGCACAGTCCTGACTACAGTTTTGACCCTCTGTTTTCTATTTTCATGTAAATCATGATATGATTAGACTTTACATGGTGAAGTCATTGAGAAAGCAAGTGATTGGAAACATCTTGGTTATGCTATTAATCATGTGTAGATCATATTACCAATAACTAGTTAATAAGATAGTATGTATGACTCATATAAACTTATATAACTTAATTTTAACCAGTTCTCAGTAATGATAAAAATATAACCAATTTTCCAAAGACATATGACTTTTTTATACGTGTGAGGGAGATTTTAAGTGTTTTGCTATAAGTGAAATGGCAATTTTTCATGTGCAAAAGCATCTTTTAGAAAGATAGCAGTAGATATGTCAAGATGAAACTGAAGATGCTTACCCATGCAGGAAAATGTCATACGTAGCTAGATTGACTCGTAAGTGCAAAAGCTTCTTATAGCCTTTTTAATTCTCTGAAACATGTGTTTTACTTGTGTGCTAATGACACTCACATAGGTAACTCACCTATAATAAGGGCTATTTCCTTGGAAAATGATCTCAAGTTACCTATGCTTCTGAGACTGTTAGGTCAAATGCCTGTGAGATTCTTTGGAACCAAGATGGGTGTAACGTTTTCTAGTCTTTGAGCTGATTTCTATGCAGCATATATGTTCCTAAAAAGCTCTTTTAAACTATACATTTGTATATCTCATCATTTTCAGTGTAATAAAGATCTTACTATTTAGAGGAACTCTCAAATATCCAGATCGAAAATTATCTTGTACTCTGACTAATCACAACACAATTTAGCTATTTTATAGTTTTTTTCTTAAAAGCAGGACACATACATTTTATAGTTAAGATATTTGAAAATGCTAGATTTTTGTTAATGTATAAAGTGCACAGATCTTAATGATACATTTTGACAGTTTTGACAAATGGATGTACGTATGTGCCCAACATCCCAATAAAGATCTAGAACATTTCCACAACTTGTGAGATTGCTTTATGTGCCTTTGCAGTGAGCCCCTCCCTCTGATCCCCCCCAACCATTGTTCTGATCTCTATTACCGTAGTTTAGTCTATTCTTGAGCCTTCCATAAATAGAATACACTCTTGCATCTAGATTCTTTTACTCACCAAAATGTTTTTGAAATTTGAGATTCATGTTGATATGGGTATCAGTAGTTCATTTTTTTAATATTGCTGTACAGCTTTCCATTTTATGATTATATCACAGTTTGACCATTCTTTCATTGATGGATGACATTATAGTTTCCAGTTTTGGGCTATTATGAATAAAGCTGCTATGAATGTTCTTATACAAGTCTTCATGTAGACATGTTTTCACTTTTCCTGGGTAAGTGCCTAGGAGTAGGATTCTTGGGTCATAGAGTAGGGATATGTATAACTTATAAAGAACAAAAAAGTCATTTTTGAAGAGGTTGCTGCATTTTTCTCTCCTACCAGTAATAGGAGAGCTCCAATTTGTTTCATATCTGTGCCAATATTTATATTGTAAGTTATTAAACTTTAGCAATTTGAGTGGTATGTAGTAGTGACTTGTGGTTCTAATTTGATTTTCCCAGATGACTAATGATGTTGAGTATTTTTCATGTGCTTCTTGGTCATTTATGTGCCTTGTGTTTCTTTTTTTTAACGTCTTTTCTTTCTTTAAAAAATTTTTTTTCGGGCGCCTGAGTGGCTCAGTCGGTTAAGCATCCGACTTCGGCTCAGGTCAGGATCTCACATCTCGTGGTTTCGGGCCCTGCGTCGGGCTCTGTGCTGGCAGCTCAGAGCCTGGAGCCTGCTTTGGATTCTGTGTCTCCCTCTCTTTCTGACCCTCCCCTGCTCATGCTCTCTCTCTCACAGAGCCCGACGCGGGGCCTGAAACCACGAGATGTGAGATCCTGACCTGAGCCGAAGTCGGACGCTTAACCGACTGAACCACCCAGGTGCCCCTAAATGTATTTTCAAGTTTTGCCTATTTAAAAAAATTGCATTGTCTTTATTATTGATTTATAGTAGTATTTTATATATTCTGGATACCAGTCCTTTATCAGATATGTGCAACAATTATTTCTCAGTTTCTGGATTGTTTATTCATTTTCTTAATGTGTTTTTGATGAGCAAAAATTGTTTAATTTTGATGAGTCCACTTGATTATTCTTCATTTATGATTAACACTTTTTAAAAATCTTATCTAAAAAATCTTTGCCTATTCCAAGATCATAAAGATAGTCTCTGAAATTTTCTTCTAACAGCTTTATAGTTTTAAGTTTTATGGTAAATCTATAAGTTTTTGTATGATGTAAGACAGAAGTTCAGATTGTCCTTTTTCTTTTTCTTTTTTTTAATGTTTTTATTTAGTTTTAAGAGAAAGCAAGACAGAGGGTGAGCAGGGGAGGGACAGAGAGAGAGAAAGACACATATAGAATCCCTGAGGCAGGCTCTGGGCTGTCAACACAGAGCCCACCTGATGCAGGGCTCAAACTTATGATCTCACGAGATCATGACCTGAGATAAAATCAGATGCTTAACCAGATGCTTAACTGACTGAGCTACCCAGGTATCCTTGAACTGTTCTTTTTTATATAGATATACATGTTTTTGTTAGCAGCATATGTTGAAAAGACATTTTTCCCCCACTCAATTGAATGAACACCTTTGTCAACTATCAATTTTCCATCTAGCATGGAAATTTTTGGACTCTATTTTATTCCTCTGATTTATTTGAATATACACTAATATTAAACCATCTTAGTTACTGTGGCTTATAGTAAATCTTAAAACCAGGTAGTATAAGTACTTTAATTTTGCTGTATGAACCTTGTAATCTGAAACCTTGCAAAATCATCTATTCATTTCTTTATAGATTTCTTAGGATTTTCTATGTACAAAATGAAGTCATCTACAAATAAAGGCTATTAAAATTTTTATTTTCTAACATTTATGGTTTTTTTTTTGCCTCATTGCACTGGCTGAGATTTCCAGTTCAAACTTAAGTAGAAGAGCCATTCTTAGGAGAACTTGCTTCTAATCTTAGGAGAAATAGGTTAGTCTTTCACGGCTAAGTATAATGTTAGCTGTGTTTTACAAGCTCTGGTAAGTAATAAGACATATTATTATTATATAATCTGCCACCAAGTCCTCTCACAGAGCTTGTAAAATCATTGTAATCTCCTCAGTCATAGGGATGCTAAGCACTCCTTGTGTTCTTATACCTACCTCATCTTTGACCTCCGGTGCTAACACTATGCTCCTAAATCCCTTGGAACTTCCTGGGTGATAGGAGAGTCTTTTGTTCTAAAGAAGCAAGGCTTGGTAGGGTAATTATCCATATAACTTTAGGATGGGGAATGTTGACCAGAAAGATCAACCCGTGATTAGTAGTTCAGAACTTTTAAGCCTCCTCTCGCATCCTCCAAGGAACGGACAGGAGTTAGGGACTGAATTAATACTCCATCATGCCTACGTGCTGAAACCTCTGCAGAAATCTCTAAAATACAGTGTTCGGAGGCTCTCTGGACTGGAGAGAACATTCATGTGCTGAGAGGATAGTACATTTTAACTCCCCAGGGAAAGAAGCTCCTTAAACTGAGGACACTTCTAGACCTCACCCTATGTACCTCTTCATCTGGCTGTTCATCTGCATCCTTTATCATGTCCCTTCTTATATGAACTGGTAAATATGTTTCTCTGAGTTCTGTGAGCCATTCTAGAAAATCATTGATCCTGAGGAGAGGGTCATGGGAACCTCTAACTTATAGCTGCTCAGTTACAGATACAGGAGGTCCAGAGTTGCCTCTGGCATCTGAAATTGGTCAAATCTTTGAGTCTGAGCCCTTAACTTGTGTGATTTAACAGTAACTCTAGGTACATAGTGTCAGAATTGAACTGTAGGACACCTAGCCAGGTATCAGATCATTGGTTGGTGTGCGCAAAAAAGCCCACACAATTGGTGTTAGAGGTGTTGGTGAGAGCAAGAGGAAAGAAAACGATAGTTTACTTTTATGATTTTTATCAGACTTCGGATGTTCCCTTTCTATGCCCAGTTTTCCCAATTTATGGATTTGAATTTTGTCATACTTTATGCTTTTAATGAGATACTGTTATAATAAATTACACTGAATAACTAATCTTGCATTAGTAGGAAAGAGCCTATTGGTCATGGTGCATTATACTCTTTACATATTACTAGATTTAATTTACTAATATTTTTAAAAGAATTTTTGCACTTATAAGTTACAAACAGAGGGAGGGAGACAAACCATAAGAGACTCTTAAATACAGAGAACAAACTGAAGGTGGTTGGGCAGGGGCAGGGAAGAGGGGAAAATGGGTGATGGGCATGGAGGAGGGCACTTGGGATGAGCACTGGGTGTTGTATGGAAGCCAATTTGACAACAAATTATATTAAAAAATAAATGTTTATAAACTTAAATATCTTTAACAGTTAAAGGAATGTCCAGATTTTTAAATTACTTCTACTGTCAGTTTTCATAATTTGTGTTTATAATAGACATTTCCCATTTCATCTGAGTTGGAAATTTTATTGACATAAAGTTTTTTATGTTATTCCCTTATTCTCTTAAGGTCTGTAAGGTCTGTAGTGGTCTTTAGTCCATTCTGATATTCGTAATTTGTGTCTTTTCTTTCTTCCTTTTTTTTTTTTAATCTTGATCAGTCTCAACAAAGTTAATTACTTTAAAAAAATCTTTTCAAAGATCCAGCTTTTGGCTTTTCAATTTTATCTATTCCCTATTTATCATATCATTGTTTTCTAGTCTTTTATGTTTTCTTTCTTGTAATAAATTTAAGTTTAATTAGCTCATACTTTTCCAGCTTCTTTATATGGAAGTCTAGGTCATTACTTTAACATAAACATTCGAAGCTAGAAATTGCCCTCCAAGCACAATTTTAGCTACATCCCACACATTTTGACTTCATTAGCATTTTGCTTGAGATATTTTCTGGTTTACATTTAAATTGTTTCTTTGACTTATGGATTATTTAGAAGTAGGTTAATTTCCAATTTCTGAGTTTTTTCTATATATCTGTTGGTAATTGATTTCTAACTTAATTTTGTTGTAGAAAAGTACTCTATATAATTAAGTTCTCTGAAAATTTTATGGTTTGATTTATGCCCTATCATATGGTCCATTAAGATGTTTGTTCCATGTGCATTTGAAGAAAAAGTATTTTAAGCAGTTGTTGGTTGTGTTTTATAAATACCAAGTACATCAAGTTGGTTTTTAGTGTTGTTAAATCTTCACTATCCTTACTGATTTTTCTCTATTTGACACATTAATATAATGACTGAAAGAAAAATGTGTATACTGTCTCTGTCTATAGATTTGTCTCTTTTCTCCTTCAGTTCTGTCAATTTTTGCTTCATGTATTTTGAACCTCTGTTATTAAGCGCTTATGAGTTTATGATTACCATATAGTGAATTGAACTTTTTAACAATATGGAATATCCCTCTTTATCTCTAGTAATATTCCTTGTCTTGAAGTCTACTTTGATATTAACATAATCAATAAGAAAATAAGAGACTTTAAAATACTGTATGTTTATTTCTCTTATCTGCCAACTTCCTATTCCTCCTGCTGTCCTTTGCTGGGCAGTGTTAGCACACTGGTGGGGTACAGGTGGGGTCACTGTTGTTTTCTGAAAATTGGGCTGTGGGGCGCCTGGCTGGCTTAGTCGGTTAAGCGTCCGACTTTCGCTTAGGTCATGATCTCGCGGTTCGTGGGTTTGAGCCCCATGTCAGGCTCTGTGCTGACTGCCAGCTCAGAGCCTGGAGCCTGTTTCAGAGTCTGTGACTCCCTCTCTCTCTGACCCTCCCCTGCTCATGCTGTCTCTCTCTCTCTCCTAGAAATAAATAAAACATTAAAAAAAAAATTGGGCTGTATTGAGATCAGTACAGGGAAACAGCACAAGTCGTTTGTTGATCTCAGGCTATATAAATAGGATGACTTGACTTTCTCTACTTTTGGAAATGTTTTTGATTTTCGCTGCCATTAAGCTACTAGAGGCATTATTTTGCCTTAGAGAGATCAAAACTTAGAAGTATCTTCAGGTGGTGTCAGATTGCTAAGAATTGTAGTTTCTTTTCTTCAATTGTCTTTATTTTCAATATTTTTACATTATAGGAGAATTCTATGGCGTTTTGATTTGAAAAGTTTGAGATTCATGCACTGAAAGTTCCAGTCTGGGAGCCAAGAGAATGGTATTTTTGCCTTGTTTAAAATTCCAAATGTATGACTTAAGGCAAGTCCTTTAAAATTTATCCCAACAAAAAACAAAGATAGCGATGTTTATCCTAACCTACAACTAACTCATGGAATTTTATAATTGGATATGACCTTAGAGATTATCTGTTTCTACCTGGTAATTTTATGTGAATGGAGACTGAGGCTTTGAGAAGCTCAATGATTTGCCTAAAGACATTCAGTGTGTTCATAGCAGACTGGAATTTGAACCCTGGATTCTTGTTACCAATCTAATGTGATTTGTGTGGTTTTTTTTTTAAACTCAAATATGATGAATTTAGAGAGCATTTAGAAAGATTTCAAGATTCCAAAATAATGAGTCTATACAAATCATGACTAATATAATGTGTTATGTGATATAAAACATTAAAAAATGCTGTTACATGAATTTCAAAAAGTAGTGCTTATTTTTATAGCTGAGCTGAAACTCAAGCAAATATGTTAGAAGAGCCCCATAAATTCTTGTCAAGTACCAAATAATCTGATTTAAAGATATCATTTTCTTCTTTATTATTGACATAAGATACCAATTTGTATAGCTTTCTAAGATTACAAATGTTTCATTTGATCCTCACAAACAGCACTATAAAAATAATTGCAATTATTGCTGAGTGTTTACTATGTGCCAGGAACTCTTCTAAGTGCTTTCTATCTATTAACTGCACCCTTAAAACAATCCTAGTGACTACTATTGTCCTTGTTTTATAGATGAGGAAACCCAGGCACAGAGAAATAACTTGTTCTGCCTTGAGGCTAAGTGAGGACTGGCCTGAGAATGGATGCCTCTGGCCACTTTGCCACAGAGCTGCTTAGGTGGACAGGACAAAGGTACAGATTGTTCTTTATCTTTTTCCCATGGCATTTTGTTTCATTGTGCTTTTCCAACGCTGCTATTTACACAGAACACTTTACCTAAGTACTCCTTCCAAGGCCCTATGATGCATTATACAATTTGGCACTGGCCATGTCTAGGGCATTAGGGAGAATGTTTCTCAAGGTATTAAAAAAAAATCATGATAATTTTTCTTATAACTAAAATGAAACAAAATCTTTAAATTTTTTTTTACTTTGCGATAGTTGAGGCTTCATATTAGAGCAATTAAATTCTTAGACAATATATCTTGCTTTCTACTCCAACTTTTATTACAAATAATTCTTTCCTCTGTTACACTATTCAATTTGCAAACTTTATTTCAGGAAGAGAATTGCAATTTCATGTAATTATTTTTCTATATTATGCAAAAAGAAGAAAATCAAGAGAATGAGAAGACAAGTCACAGACAGGGACAAAACATTTGCAAAAGACACCTTTGATAAAGAACTGTTACCCCAAATATATGAAGAACTCTTAAGACTGAACGGTAAGGCAACAAACAATCCATAAAAAAGAAGGCCAAAGACCTTAAATGACACCTCACCAAAGAAGGTATACAGATAGCAAATAAACTTATGAAAAGATGTTACATATCGCATGTCATCAGAGAAATACAAATTAAGGCAGCAAGGAGATACTGACAATACCCAGTGCTAAGGGGGTTGTGGAGCAGCAGGAACCCTCCTTCATAGTTGGTAGGGATACAAAATGGTACAGAGACTTTGGAAGACACTTTGGCAGTTTCTTATAAATCTAAACATACTCTTACCATGTGATCCACCAGTCACATTTGTTGGTATTGACCCAGAGGAGATGAAAACAAGTCCATACAAAAACCTGCACATGGATGTTTATAGCGCCATTATTCATTAATTGCTAAAACTTAAAAGCAACCAAGGTGTTTTTCAGTAAGTGAATGGACAAATACGCTGTGGTACATCCAGACAGTGGAATATATTCAGTGTGAAAAAGAATTGAGCTGTCAACCCATGAAAAAACATGGAGGAAATTTAAATGCATATTACTGAGTGAAACAAGCCAATCTGAAAAGGCTACATACTGTACGATTCCAACTTATGGCATTCTGGAAAAGACAGAACTATGGAGATAGGAAAAAGATCAGAGGTTCCTAGGGGAAGGGATGAATAGGTGAAGTACAGAGGACTTTTAGGGCAGTGAAAATATTCTATACTGTAATGACGGGTACATGTCATTATTCATTTGTCCAAACACATAGAATGTACAGCAACAAGAGTGAGCCCTACTGTAAACTGTGGGATTGAGTGATTATGGTATGTCAATATAGGTTCACCAGTCGTAACAAATGTACCATTCTAGCGATGTTGATAACAGGGCTGTGCAGGTGCAGGGTCAGGGAGTATATGGGAAACCTCTGTAACTCCCTTGCAATTTTGCTGTGAATCTAAAGTTGAGATAGAAAAATAAAGTATTTAAAAGAGAAGATAGAAGAACAGAAATGAACGGAACTAAGTGACCCATACGAATAATAGAGATAGAAAGGAGTTTAGGAGGATGGGACTGAGTGAAAGACACATTTATAGGTGGAGATGATGAGTTCCGTTTTATATTTTATTATGCCTCTTTACGGAGCACTTACCATGAACCAGATACTGTGTGAATGTTTTGTAAGCTAATTCGCATAACCGCCTAATGAAGTAGATGCCATATTATTCCCACCCTATACATGTGGGAACAGAAGCTTAGAGGGGAGTTAGGAAATAAAGTTTCATTACAAGCAATAGACAGAGCTGGGACCCAAATCCAGATGGATCCTTCTAAGGGAGGTGCCCCATTCACCCTTCTATACTCTTCTGAGATGCGTGTGGAACTACCTTATAGAGATATCCACTAGAGAGTTTAAAAGTCTGAAATCCAAGATTAGCAATGAATGAATAGGTAACTATAGAATAGAAGTGGCCATTGAGGTGGAGATTAACTAAAAAGAAGACAAAGGATGACTTGCCACTTTGCATAGGTTTAGGTGAGAAATAACTTCATGACAGAGAGGGAAAGGAAATGGTGATCATATTATTGGTGTACTGGCCTCGGAACATGCTTGTCATCTGTTATGGGTGAGTTTATTGCAGACGGGTCTAGAGTTAGGGGATTGATTAGACTGACGAGATTCAGAATTTAGGCCTTTTAGGAAAATCAATGTTAGGCAAATTATCAGCATCAGTTATCAGTTAAGATTTATGACAGGAAGTAATAATAATCAGAATGCTCCGAACAAATTACTCCATTGAAGAAAGCCATCTTTGAAAAAAGGGCTTCTCTTACTTTCTAATCAGGTATTTATGACAACTGTCACAACAGAAGAAATGGCTTTACTTAGGAAGATTTTTTGCCCAGTAAACTTGGACTTCACCTATAAAGTTATCCACCTCCAATCAGATGACCCACTCTAAGACAAGTATAAGGGATGGGATTGTTTTTCTTTTCTATTTATGGTTGTCAGTACTTTGCAGATTGAACCTTTAGTGATCCTTCAAGCCATCTTCTCTCCTTTGGGAATAATGCTGTGGCTACATACTGTGGGCCTTGTAGTTTGAAATGGACAAAAACTCACTGTGTGCCAGTGCTGTGTAGAAGATGCAGCATCACGGTCATGCCTGCCTGAGAGCTCAGACCCTATTTCCAGCTGGGCTCAGGGCTCTGTAGCCTTGATTGTAAGATGGATAAAAATGAAATGTGAAAATAAAAAATGCACCTCTTACCTGGTTAGGTTCTGCTACTTTAAAACTGTTTAGTCTTGAAATTCTGTGAAGCCCCATGTGGTTTTTCAGATTTCTACTGCCCAGTAAACGAATCTAGTTTTCTTCACTTTTCTGTACTGTTGGCTGCTTACCCAGAGATTCAAGACATTAATCAAAAGCAGTACCCAAATCACATTTTTTTCTTCCTATTTTTTTACTCTCAAGAAATGTTTATATTCAAAAGCATGTAAATTTTCTGTTTCCAAGAAACAACGTGAAATGAACACTTTGACCTTCTTCCTTTCCACTTTTCTTCTTGGGAAGAGCTGCTTTGGATCAGAGATTTCCAGATTTCATTGTAGTTCCATCAGGGATGAGCCTTGAGGCAATGGGCAAAGTATCCAGTCACATTGGACCTCAGCTTCCTCACCTGTGAAATGAGAATAACCTAATGCTTTAAAGTGTGAAGATACAATGAGACATATTTTCTGTATCTAGCAAGTTTCTTGGTCTACAGTAGGCATCTAATATATACTTGTGTCTCTCTTGTCCTCTCTCCTTCTCTTTCGAACTTTTACTCCTTTCTTATCCTCCTGCTGGAAGGGAGAGGACTGAGAACAATAATTCTGTGTCTAGATAGGTCTTCAGTAACACATTGGAAAGATTTCCCTTTGATTCTACCCCTCATACACTTTCTTTGCTCTTCATTGCAGCCTGCCCTGGTTTGAGGTAGTACTCTACTGTGCCATTGCATATTTCTCTCAACGTCTCCTTTCTCTTGCTTCCCCCATTTCTCTACTTTCTGCAGCAGGCTCAGGGATTGCTACATCTAAAAAGGAAAAATAATATATAAGGACCACTCAAAGGGTAGGGTAAAATTGCCCTCAAAACCCTCTACTGTAATTCTGGTGTGCCTACAAATGGGGAAGTGCACAGGTGTATCACACAATCTTTGCCTGGCAACATAGCTCCATAGGATGGACGTCTTTAACCTTATCTATACTGGACTATACATCTGAATGACAGTCTCAGGTTTGACATACTTCCCAGAGATTTGATGGGTTGTGGGTTACAGACAACTACAGCCTCTAGCTATAGCCACACCTTCTCCCTTCACCTTCTCTCCTAGGAAAGAAATGCAAGTGAATTTGGGTGATGATTATGGGCACAGCCTTTAATCTATCCTTGTATATAAGAAAAGTGAATCATGTTTATTGCTTAGGGCTTTTTATTAATAGCAGTTTACTGCCTCAGACTTCACAACTGGATTGTACCCTGAGTCTGAAAATTACAGTTGGTTGTAAATTGCTGCTTTAGGAAGATATTAATCATCTGGGGTGCCTGAGTGTTTCAGGTGGTTAAGCGTCTGACTTTGGCTCAGGTCATGATCTCACAGTTTGTGAGTTCGAGCCCCATGTTGGGCTCTGTGCTGACAGCTCAGAACCTGGAGCCTGCTTCAGATTCTCAGTCTTCCTCTCTCTCTGCCCCCCCTACCCAGTTGTGCTCTGTGTGTGTCTCTCTCTCAAAAATAAAAATGTTAAAACACAAAAAGAAATATGTTAATCATCTATAAAATAAGATGGTTGGGTTTGGTAATTTCAAAGGTTGCTTTGAGCTTTTACCCTTTACATTATGCCACAAGGTCCCAGACCATATTGGTAATAGATGGCCAGGTTGCTTCTGAAAGACCTGTTGTGGGTTGTGTTGTGTCTCTTAAAAAGGTATGTTCAAGTCCTTACCCCTAGTATCTATGACTGTAATCTTATTTAGAAAGGGTTTTTTTCAGATGTAATCAAGTTAATATGAGGTCATACTTGATTAGATGGAACCTAATTCAGTGACTGGTGTCCTTGTAAGAAGAGGGAAATTTGGACACAGACAGAGATAGAACACCATGTGACAATGGGGGCATAGATTGGAGTGATACATTTCCAGTCCAGGGAACACCAAGGACTATTGACAACCTCTAGGAGCTAAGAGGGAAACAAAACAGATCCTCCCTCAGAACCGCTAGAAGAAACCAACCCAGCTGACATTTTAATTTCAGACTTATGGTTTCCAGAACTGTGATGTAATACATTTCTGCTGTTTTAAACCAGTTTGTGGTAATTTGTTATGGCAGTTCTAGGAAACTCATACACCTGGCATACTTCGGCTTTAGTTAATCCTGGCCTATGTTTAGAGTTTTGCGTTCAGTCATCCCTTTCACATGCTCTGCAACAGGAAGTGTCTCCTCAGCAGGCGTGTGCATGAGAACCTGGACTGCGGGGCTTCTTCTCCCAGCCTCTTCCCACGAAAACCCTGCCGTCTGGTCTTTCTAAGGCACACAATTTTTGGTTTACTGGGAAGTTGATCCCTTTGGATTCTCTTGACCAGTTCCTACTGGGGTCCTTCTGTGGGAGTAACTTCAAACCTAGACTGGAACTGAGAAGAGATTTTAGAAAACCATTCTTGATCTCCTTTTGCTGGTATGTTTTTAATGTATAATTTTCATGTCAAGGTGATCACCAGAATTTTTTTAAAAATTTAATGTTTATTTATTTATTAAATTTTTTTACCTTTATTTATTTTTGAGAGAGAGAGAGACAGAGACAGAATGTGAGGGGGGTAGGGGCAAAGAGAGAGGGAGACGCAGCATCTGAAGCAGGATCAAGTCTCCGAGCTGTCAGCACAGAGACCAACTTGGAGCTCAAACTCACGAACTGTGAGATCATGACCTGAGCCGAAGTCAGACGCTCACCTGATTGAGCCACCCAGGCACCCCAGAAATTTTTTTTAAAAGATATTATCCAACAGTCTCACAAGAGTGTCATTCTATGCTGATGGGGTAATTTATCCCCTTAGAAAGAGCTATTTCTTGAGTAATTACTTTGGGTACTAAGTGACGGGCTCAGACTATTTTAGGTCTCCGGGGCCTTGTCTCATGACATGCATTTATTGAGGATAATGCATGTGACTCCTGGCTCTTCCAGGTACTCACCTCACTGTTCATGTCTTTAGGAGACAGCAGCCTATGATGGCTTGGAAGATTTGCTGCCAGTGTGCTTCTGGTTTAAGATTGGAATAGAAGATTGTCCTTGTTCCTGACTAAGCATCTTTATACTCAGAGTAGACATTTTGGTGACAGCCCAAGAAACTCACTAGATGTGAGAAAATTTGTGATAGCCAAATATTACATTTGATAGTTTTATGTAAGTCTTCTAATTTGAAGCTGCCTCACTTAAACTAATACGGGCTCACATAAAGTTATTTTTCTTTCTGGTTCCTAAACTATAGGCTTAATAAGCTATGTGTTAATTTGTACTAAAAGGTATAAAGAGGCATGAACTGTTTAAATTAATTTAAAAATATTTAGAAAAACCCTCCCAGAATTTATAAACACAGCATATTTTCAGAGTGATAATATGTATTAAAATAACATTCAAATCTTTCAACTTCCATCTTGTCCCCATTTTCCTTAATGTGATTAACTTTGAGTCTGTTGTAAGTCCCATCATGTCTTTTTGTGGCCTGGGTTGTAATTAGATTTTACAGATTCTCTGTTTCAAACCCATAGCTAAAATCTGAGTGCCAGAGTTTTTCAGTGCTATCTTAGTAATACTGCCTTTTGAATATCCAAAAATGTTCGTTGCCTAGTATGTCCAACTAGGGTGTGAATGTTCAGATTTACAAGATAATTCTTATTATCTCCATTTTGTATATGAAGAAATACAGGTTCAGTTACTTTCTTTCAAATACATAAAACAACAGCAAAATAGGAAGATTGTTCTCTTCCAAAGGCCCACTGATTTCATATCAGGAGTTTGAGAATCTGCTCTCTCAAAAATATTCAGGCAAAATTATACAGTATAATGCAATCTACTACTGGATTTTATTTATTTTTGCCCATAAACAATTTAATTACTAGTCATTAGTGATGAACTTTTTAGCTCATTAGTGGCTTTTAAAATATGACGCAAACCTCAAGCCAAAGACTCCAAAGCAAAACATACTATTTTTTTTTCTGATGATGACATTTTGCAGACATGGTTTCTCCTGCTGTCAGATATGATAAAAGGCTTGGGTTTATAACTTGACCTAAGCCTTACCTGGGTCTTGCCTGGCAGAAATATGTGTTTCACTAAATTAACAACAGATCCCAAAGCAGAAAGAAAAATCAAGCTAATCCCCAGAGCCAGTATTATGTCCCTATAACCTGCAGGTGTATGAGGACCACAGAAATCAGCTTAACATAATTTTCCATTTTTGTTCATTCAACTTCTAAGATGGCAACTGTTGGCTTCAATTTGTCTGGGGATTTCACGGTACAGAGCTGGCAAGAATTCTAGGAGCTACAAGGAGAGAACCCTGAAGATAAAGTTCATTGATTCATGACTACACTCATATAAGACACGAATGGAATTTTCAGTGGCCAGAAATATAAGGGATCTGTCCTACATTTTAAAAAAATCAGAATTTGTATATAATGAAAAAAATAACACCTAATATTAATATGGTACTTTTAATTCCTATGATGATCCTATAAAGTAGTGGAGTTGTTGAGTTACAGTAGTACCCAGTGTGTGTGCGCGCGCACACACACACACACACACGCACACACACACAAACATATACACATACAGGCATACACATATGTTCAGTTTTCTCTCATGTAAAAAATACCCCAAACACTTCAATTTCCTCAAACTGTTATGCCTGCCTCACACTTTATTAATTTCTAAAATTCTTGAAAGGTAAAAGTGTTCCCATAGTTGTCTTCAATTCTTTACTACCACCCCATGAAATCACATTTAACCTTCACCATTATAGAAAAGCTCTGTTATTGTTGAGTTTCTTGTTGCCAAATCTAGTGGATTTTCTTCTTTTTTAAATGGTTTTAATTATTTATTTATTTATTTATTTATTTATTTATTTATTTAGAGAGGGAGAGAGAGAGCCCCAAGCAGCCTTCATGCTGTCAGCACAGAGCTCATGTGGGGCTCCATATCACAAACTGTGGAATCTTGACCTGAGCCAAAATCGAGTCAGATGCTTAACCACCCAGTGGGACTGAGCTACCCAGGCGCCCCATGGATTTGTCTATCATTCAAAGCTCTTTGTAGTTTTGGATTTTGTTGATCAACTCCATCTTTTCTCTATTTGGACTTTCTTTTAAGTACGCCTTACCATGGCTTCTATAGAAATGCAGTTTTCCTCTCACTACTATGTCCATTCTTCCTCAGATGCCTTTGCTGGTGCCTCTTCCCTTTCTTTCTTCTGGAAAATGTGTACATTCCCTAGGATTGTGCCTGTGGTTTGTTTTTTCTTTCTGGCTCTCGCCTTTCAATCAGGGCCGCAGAAGCCCACCCCACCTCCCCAGAAGTAATTTTCCTGTTTATGCTCATCCTCCTCTTCCACTTTCTATTACCGCCATCCAGGTTCCACTTTGGCCCCTTCCCTCTCTGCTGATGACTCTGCCCCTCCTGTACTGAGAAAGCAGATCTGTAGGGTGTGAGCCCCTTGGCTTTTTGTTTCACAAAACGTTGACCTCTAAATGCACTCACTGTGACCTCCTGGCTTCCAGTTTATGAGGGAAAAGTGTGCCTTTATCTATTCAAGACCAATCCTTCTTCATGATCCAATCTATCTCATTATGTCCTTTCTGGGAATAGAACCTTGTGCTAGTATTATTTCCTCTCTACATGATATTTTCAAATTATCCCTGTTTGTTGTTTGGGGCCTACACACATGCTTCAGGTCTCTCCAGTCCTTAAAAATGTCTACCTCTGTTCAGCTTTCTCTCTAGCTACCGTCATCCTATATTGCTCTTTCCCTGCAAGACCAGGCTTCAGTAGGAAAGAGTCTATAGATGCTCTTTCTATTTCCTCTTCTTTAACTCTTCAGCTTGGGTTCTAATATCAGCTTTCTGCCCCTACTGAGGTTTCCAGGGACATTTAATTGCCTCACATCACCCGTGTTACTTAATTTCTCAGCAGCAATTGACACTGCCCACTCCTTTTTGAGACTTTGCACCCTTGGTGTCGGGATCATTCTTTGTTTCCTGAGGGCTCTCCTTTCTCATTCCTCAAGTTGTTGTTTTCCTTCCCATCCTTCACCACTACCCTCAATCCCCCTCTATATTCTCCTCCTCCTTTTTTCTTTTTCCCCATTGATACTCTCCCTTTGTCTACAAGCTTAAGATCCATTTTTACAGCATGGTACAAATAAATGGCCGATGTTGTTCTTAAACCGAACACCTCCTATGGGAGTGTCTGCATTGCTGGCCTTAATGTCTTCTTTCTTCAGCAACATATTAAAAGGCAGGTGAGTGGGAATTGTAGAGATAACCTTTACTCAGTTTTAATTTCTGAAAAAAGTAAATAATTTGCAAACCTTATTACTTTAACCTTTCTTAGTGACAGATTACTGGAGACACCCTCATGATTGATTGGAACACAATAATGTTATGATAACATGATTGGGAAAGGCTGATATGTTAGGTTTTTACATGACTGTTGATTTGAATTTAATGTTAGTAACTATAGAGTTACTTCTTGGAAATTTTTGAACAGAAATTTTTTTTTTAATCTTCTGAAAGACTCCTTAACTTACCTATTTATCCTACAAATAGTAAAGGTCTTATTCTGTAAACATGGGTTTGGAGGGTCCCTATTCTCCAATACTTGGAATTGAGCAATGAGACAAATCATTTGCCTGGGTCGGGTTTTAGGTACCCAAGAGTCCTGTATTATGATAAATAGCCTCTAAGAAAACTACGATATTAACATTCAAGTTTTAAAGAGAACTTTCAAGGATAGGATCCCTGGAAAAGGAAGTTCCCGGGAGCTGGAAAGGAACACCACATATGCACTTGAATTACTCTGTTAAGTTACAATATCTTGAAACTTGGATAGGAATAGTTTGGAAATTTATATGAATCATGGCAGCTTAAGTCCTGAAGTAATATGTATCTTCTCATGGTGGCTTCTGGAATAACTTTAAATTTTATGACCTCAGTGAATATAAAATTTGAATGGAAAGATAATGTTTACTTATAGCAAGCACATTTCCTTCTTTATTTTTATAATTATTTGAAGTAAATACTTGAGTCATGATGACCCATTAAATCCTCTTTCCCTTAATATTTAAATCTTCAGAGGCCAAAATTTAACCTAAAATTTACATTGACCCAGCTCATGTTTACTAATACTACCATTTTGCCCTCTAGCTGTTCCTATTTACTTCTATTTTTAGCCGACTCCAGTAACTATATACAACAACCCTCCTACAGCAGACACAACCAATTTACCTCAGCAACGTTAGATTAGGAACTTTTTAAAAGTCAGGAGCCATGTCTTATTTTTTCATTCCTAAAGTGCTTTGTACACAATTTACACGTAATATATAATTTTTTGATGTTTTTGTTCCATCAGCAAGTAAAACCTTTCTAGGAAATAGAGATTATTTTTTAAAAGAAAACATCGTTTATTATCCTATTAACCATAGATAATTACTGTCAGCAGCTTAGCATTAACCAGAGGTAGCAAACTTTTTCTGTAAACAGACAAATAGTAAATATCTGAGGCCTTTCTGGCCTTACAGTCTGTGTCATAAACACTGAATTCTGCAGTTGCATGAAAGTAGTCACAGTCAAAGAAGACAAGACAATCTATAAATGGTGCGTGTGGCTGTGTTCCAATGAAACTTTACTTATAAAAATAGGTTAGATTTGGTCTCTAGGCTATATAGTTTGCTGACCCCTGTACAAACTATCCTTTAAGCTCATATATATGTAATATGTATAATAATATATGTGTATAATAATATTCACATGTAGCAGATATATATTATTATAGTGGTTTTAAGAAAATGGCATTCCAAAGAGATTGCTAGATATCCTTTCAGGAATACTGGACCTCCAGGGGCGCCTGGGTGGCTTAGTCGGTTAAGCGTCCGACTTTCGCTTAGGTCATGGTCTCGCGGTTCATGGGTTCGAGCCCCACGTCGGGCTCTG
>NW_024081212.1:1274218-1292118 GCF_003009895.1 Hyaena hyaena | reverse complement strand
TGCTCAGCCCCCTCCAGGACCAGTTGGCGCGAGGGGACCTGGTGTGCAGGTATTTGGCAAGTACGGTCTTTCTAACGGAGGTTTTTGTCCCCCGTGCGGAGGTTTTTCTGTTTCGGACTCTCTCCTTTTCCCCTCTCACTCCTCATGTATCTACTTTTAAAAGTAGCAATAAGACTTTGCGGCGCCTGGGTGGCTCAGTAGCTTAAGCGTCCGACTTCGGCTCAGGTCATGATCTCACGGTTCGTGGGTTCAAGCCCCGCATTGAGCTCTGTGCTGACAGCTTGGAGCCTGCTTCAGATTCTGTCTCTCCCCCTCCCCACTCGTGCTTGCTTGCTCTCTCTCAAAAAAAAATAAAAGTGGCTGTAAGACTGATTACAATAGTAGACAAATTTCCCAGTTATTTATATGTACATAAGACACTGCTATTATCTGCCAAATGAGTAATGATACCCCACTCTGACCACATCTGTGAGTGTAATAGTTTAAAAAGGATAATGAAATAGATTGTCACATGAAATAAAGCGGTGCTGTGAAGTCTGAGAGAGTTGGAGTTGCCCACAAGTTTTAGTCCAGAACTCCCTTAACCATTAGGGTTGTCCAAACATAGAATGAGCTGCTTCACAAAAAGGTGAGCTGGTCATTTGAAGTATTCAAAAGCAGAAAGTGATGGGTGACTTGAGAGCCACGACACATAGGACTCCTTTACTGGGAAATGCTGGAAGTCAACGGTGACATAAAGGGAGAGAAAAAACTATTTGGATAAGCGTCTCATGACACTAATTTAAAAACACCATGCAGGGGCGCCTGGGTGGCTTAGTCGGTTGGGCGTCCGACTTTCGCTTAGGTCGTGATCTCGCGGTTCGTGGGTTCGTGCCCCGCGTCGGGCTCTGTGCTGACTGCCAGCTCGGAGCCTGGAGCCTGCTTCGGTCTGTGACTCCCTCTCTCTCTGACCCTCCGCTGCTCACGCTGTTTCTCTCTCTCCTAGAGATAAATGAAAATATTAAAAAAAGAAAGAAAAAAAAAAAAAAAAACACCATGCATACTACATATATGGAAGAGACTTGGAAACCCCAAACCGAACTTCTTAAATAGGATAGGAACACTGAAAAACAAACTTAAGAAGTTTTTTTTTAGGTGATTACAATTGAGGCGCACCTGGGTGGCTTGATCGATGACTCTTGATTTCGGCTCAGCTCATGATCTCAGTTTGTGAGATTGAGGGTGGAACCTGCCTGGGATTTTCTCTCCTTTACTCTCTGCCCCTCTCTCAATTGTGTGCACGTGCTCTCTCTGTCTCTCTCCAAAAACAGCAACAAAAAACTTAAAAAACATTGAGTAACAAGAGAAGCTTTCCTCATGCCTAATTCCATTCTAGGCTAACCCTACCAGTTTTAAAAATTCTCTTCTGAATGGATATTCTAATGACTACACTGCCCTTCTCCCCCTCTTCAGTATGACAGCCATTTAAACGTAAATCCAAATATTAGAAACAGTATTTGAAGGAGTCACAGAAAAGGCAGAATTAAATTTTATTTCACATTGGTAGAAACCATGAAAAAGATTTACATTTTCCCACATAACAGCACATTTCAACAGAATATTTCTTGCCATAAATTAGATCTTGTTGATTTATATAACTGAAACAACAATTTATATTCTTCAAGGTAAAGTAAAATGACTTAGTAAGTGATTGTTTAAAAATTTTAAATCCAGACAGAAACATATGGCTTCATTATTAACATTCTGTACAATCCATTACTAAATTATTTCCATTATCAATTAGCACCCATTTATAAAGATGCATTCCTAACATTGTTTTAGTCAGTTGGAATACAGCAGAAAAATTAACAACAGTTCAGAAATATCAAGTGTACATTTTGCTACATATTAAACTTGGTGACTACACCGTATGTATTGAGTTGTGATTGTTATTATCCATACATTTGTTTTCAGATAATTTTTAACAATAATCTGAAAAATTCAACTGTGTAAAATCAAACTAATAAAAAAATCCATCTGACTAAAGTGAAGTTTTCAAATAAGTCCATTGGCAGATAAAAATAAAGCGAATTTTTCTAATGGATTGTTCATTTCCTACAGTAGTTGGTTTCAAACATATGTACAAAACAAGTAAACTAAACTATGCTATGAGTAGGATCATCTTAGAGCAAATCATCTTAGAAATTACAGTTTTTAAGATCTGTCTTAAATATTCCAGAACATACTAGAATACGATGTAATTACTCTTTCAGTTAATTACAGAAAAATACAACCACAGAATTATGCCAGTTATCTAGACTGAAGATTCTAATAATCATATAGGTCTAAGTTTGGACTCACTAAGGTATAGTGTAGGAAGCAGTGGTAAGAAGTTTAAAGTGATGTCAGGTTTCTTTACAGAAGTGTAAATACATTTTAAATACTATCAAATCTGTGATCCAGAATGTCAAATTACAGCACACATAGGCAGGAGATGTCTATGGCAAGGAGCCAATATTTGGTCTGTTATGAAGGATAAAAAAGAAACATAGTTCTAGAGAGGAAAAAAAAAACATTAAATAGAAATGGTATCAGGGAAAGTAAAGCCTGGTCCCCAAAATTAAAGGGCCATTAACTGAAGAGAACAATATTACTCTAGAATTTAGAAGCATTATCCCTATTATTGGGAATAATGCAGTAATACCTCATTCTCATTATGTATTACAGTCCTTAAGTATATAATGAATACATGTATAAAAATACAGATAGTACACGGTGACTAAGTAATTTTGAAGTAAGTCTGTAGATGAAGTCACAGGATGCATAAATAATTTATATCCTAACTGCTCATTTATACCTGAACAAATTTTCATTAAGCATACTAATAATTTTCAAATGATGTAATAAAAAATCTGGTTACAATATTTTATTATTTTGCTGAATTACATTTGGGAAAAAGTTAGCTGCTTCACCTATTTTACTACTAGTATATTCTGAATCATATAAACACATGTATAGAAACTTAAAAGAACATTATTTCCCAGAAGGAGATATTATTATTATGTAGTCTGTGTTATGGGTGTGTATCTGAAAAACACTGCAAACGTTCGAAGTTTCAGGATTGAGCACAGGAAGAGGTTTATACACTTCAGTGATGCTGGTGGTACTTCCACACAAGGCCTCTTAGTGACGTCAATCAACCGGAGGTAGAAGTTTATCAATGAATTGCCTGATGTCCAGCATCTCCTGTGTGGAATGAAGTGATTTAATAAGCTGTTAGAAAACCAGGAATCGAAGCCCCACTACCATACCACCGCCAACTAAATCCTCAGTGGGCCCAGGATAAGTGAAGCCACGTTTTGACTACTTCAAGCCTCCAAACCAATGCAGGCCTCCTTCATTCTTAGCAAGTGACCGTATGTCCTACTACTGAAAAACAAAGCTCGCAACTACTACTACCTACCCTCAACAATCCTTGTTTAGATTCATCCATCCTCTTCCAGATTAAGCGATGCTCTCCTCTTTGAAGGCAAGCACTGCCCGCTTTAGGACTTTAAATTACATTATTTGCTCTCCCTAAGATTCTCCCATTAGATTACTATCTTCTCTTCATCACATTTTCTCCCTCCGTCCTTCCCACCCAAGGAAGTCTTTTTCTCCCATTCACCAAAGAGCCTTCCTACTCCTTTCCCCCTTTCCAAAAACCTTTTTATAAAGGCTTTATTCCCTACCTTTCTGTAAAGGCTTCTATCACACAATCCTCTGCAGGCTCCATTTCCAAGCATCCAAGGTCAAAGGTGACCTACTATGGGATCCTTTCTTCCTGGTCTGTTTTTCCTTAATTGTGCTCTGAATCACGGGACACTGCCCTCCCACTCTGAAATTCTTTTTTTCCTTAAACTAACCAGTTTCTGAAAAAAGTTTGTGTATGGATGGATGTAATCTCTACCCCTAGCGTGGGGCTCAAACTCACAACCCCAAGGTCAAGAGTCACATGCTCTTCCGACTGAGCCAGCCAGGCACCCAGCCACTCTGAAACTCTCTCCTGCTTTTTTTCTGATATTCTCCCATGGTAATTCTTCAGTGATCAATAATATTGGCAATTATTCTAAATCTCTATTACAGGCCTGAGCTTTGGACGAGTATTTCCCATATCCCATTTTGCTATGCTGGGGATACATCAATCTCAGTGTGTTCACTGAATTCCACAATCTCCTCCTAACACTGCTCCTTATACCTACTTTATGAGGACACCCAGCTTTTCCTAAGGTGAGGGCCCAATTGCTCACCATGCTTTCCGGACCCTACAGTCGTTTCTTTGTACACCTGCTATCCAAATCCTACCCATTCTTTCAAATCCAACCTTTCCTTCATGGTCTCAGTACTGGCCAAACAAAATGCATCTCGCTTTTCTGTTTTTTAGAGAACTTCCCTAGCTTAAATAGTTAATAAAACGTTCTGGTTTTTATCTGTCTTTGAATTATGCACAAAACTTGCTGTAATAGGAAAACAGTGAGTATCTGTTGAATCAAATTGAGGAGACTCCGATCTAAGTCCTAACCTATGATTCAATGTGAATTCATTAATCAACTCCCTTAAATGCCCAAGCAATCAAAATGTTGCTTATCTTAAAAGTATCACATGGAAAAAGTTGCAAACATGTCTCTGCTTCCAAACAATTACCTGCTGACACGAACTGTGCATCATGCCTTCATAGGTTTTGAAGATTATATTCGCTGGATTTACTAATGTTTTTAGCTTTTCAGAAGTAAGAGAAGCAATCATTAGGGGAACTAAAGGGTCGCAGTCTCCATGGCACTGAAGAATAGGAATGTCTCTGTTAACGCCACTGATAGGACCCTGCAAAAAAAACAAAAAACAAAACCAAAAAACTAGTATTTTTATTCAAATGTACAGAGCATTAGGCCAGGCACTTACAACAGCAGACAGATACGCTCGTACGTACGTTATTACTTAACATCACAGGTTCTATTCGGCCATGGAAATAAAACCCCTTCCATCTCTATGCTCCCCACAGCTCTATAAACTTATACGGGACATGGGATCACCCCGTCTTGTATTATTATTTGCCAGTGAGTTGGTTCCTTGAAGCAGACTGTATCTTTACTATTCTGTATTACGTTCACGGTGCCTTGTCAGGAGAGGCACCCTTTAGCTCCATCACGTTCCCCTCAGGTCTTATTTAATGGATTTAAATAAAACGGTTAATAAGCAGCACTTACTATGCGTCAGACACCAAACAGATACTATTATATGAGGATAAAGAAAACAAATTCTAGATTTAAAGATGAATTTGAAAATAAACGTCCACATCTCCCATGTGTGTTATATATTGCTTTACGCTATCGAGTACTTAGAAATTCTATTCTGTGGTAAACTTCTGCTAGCAAGCAATAAGAATAGTGACCATTTAAAAATATTATTTCTCTGTGTAAAAAACTGCCCTTTTATAAATATCTTAAAAATGTATCAAAGACATCAAATATAAGATTTATGACAAAAGGACTTCTTTTTTACTCCACTCTATGCAACCCACGGGAAAGGAAGCAGAGCACACAGAGAAGTCCATCACTGGAGTCCAGGGAAATCCTTTCTAAACAAGGATGACTGGTGTCAGCCACGGGCTTTAGGGAACAATACTGCAGGTCACTGCAGGCTCACGGACCATGAACAATGCACACCGGGCCGTGGGGTGCTCCCAGGCCATGCACATGTGGGGACAGGGGGCATCCGGGAACTTGGTGTGCTTTCCTCTCAGTTTCGCTCTGAACCTAAAGCCGCTCTAAAAATACACAGTTTATCCATTAAAAACAAATGACCCTCCCGGCAACATGATCCATCTTAGCTCAGGAATCTAATCTCGCACGTTTCAGTCGGGCTACCTGTGGAAACGAAGTCCGTAGAGGGAGCCAGCAACTGAGGGCCGTGACTCCCGCCAGCTTCTGCTGCGTGGTAAGAGCGGTGTACAGAGATAACGCTCCTCCCTGGAAAGACAAGCAGAGAAAGTCAGTGGAACACATCCTCTGCCAACAGCAACTTGACTTCTTGTGATTAATAATGGCCATTAAAGAAAAAGATGAGCGTGGGTGGCTGATGGCAAAGGAGATCAGGCAAGCCAGCAGTGGTACATCCATACATTCCCCCCCACCCCCATGTCCTCTCTACAGCGAGATCACCGTGAGTACACAGTGGCCACCCGCGCAGTCAGGGAAGACGCTCAGTGTATTTACATGCTGCACTTACAAATGCCTCAGCAATATTCTACACTTAGAGCTACTTATTTTCTCTGAAAAGTTTTAGGTATAAAATCAAATCCAGTGTAAGCTGGTATTGTTTCCTAAAACAAAAATGCAAGACGGTAAGGGCCCTGCAACAGACACGTTAGGAGTGTCTGCCTACCCAGCTTACAGCACCCTGTACTCTGGGGCCTGGGTCCCCTCAGTCACGCCGACCATGCCCGTGGGTCACCGGGGCCATGAGAAATGAGACTCCGACTCATCCGAGACAGTCATATTCTTTTTCTCAAGATTCTGAAATTGGGATTCAGGGACTGTGAGTTGGTGTCTCTGTGTGCTGGAATGGTGACATGCACACTCAAGAACTGGCAAAGTCACAGGCTGTGACGGCAGAAAAAGCCAAATCTAGACGAAGAGGCAAATGACACAGATGGCCAGGGAGACAGGGAGGCTGGAGATAAAGTCCTGACGGCTTTCCAAGTCTCAGAGGTTTCCTGAGGCCTTGCTTCACTCTCTTCCTCGGTTTCCTTGAGGTGATCCCACAGGCTCACAGCGTGCTCTTTCTTCTGCACGCACTAGGGGCTGCTTCCTGTAAGCTGCAATCAACGAGTCCCATCTACACAGCCTCCTATGTCAGCTGCCCACTCGCATGAAGCATTCATTTATATACCTACATTTATGGCACGACGTGAACTACAATAGACCTTATCTTGAACTTCAGTAAATACCAAATCAGTAACATCTTTTTACTATATTGTATCAACGACCTGTCTCCGGAATTCTAACTTCTACATAATTCCTTAATTCCAACATCGCCCTGATTCGGGTAGTCTGAACGCTAAGTTGCTGATTTAGAAGATTTACAGATTAGAAGCTAGAGCACTGTGGGGACGGGAGACAAGGTGGACATGTGACAAGCTGAAATAAGGACGTAAGGTCAATATGAGGTAACTATGCCAGGAGGAAGAGTCCAGAAGGAAGGAGAAAAAGTACAGAAAGAAGAAGATGCCAAAAATACATATCACGTATTTAAATCTAAAATCTATTTTACAAGATGGAAAGAGGAAAGATGGTAGAGTGACATCACAAGACAGGACCCAGATCAAGGCTGACTTTGCTCCCTCTTACAAGCACAAACATCTAACCATGGACAGGACACCAAGAGGACCCCGGCCCACCGGGCTGAGGCCCAGGCCCCCCGGTACCACGAACACCAGGACAGCCCCTGCCGGAAGGTGAGGGAAGTGGCTACCGGCTGACCAGTGCAGCGCCACCCAAGAGCTTCCCCAGAGCCTCCAGGCCCCCCGGTGGGAAGAGCGCAGGGGGGACACCAGCAGCCCTGGCACTGTGGGTCACTCCGCGGGGGCCCCAACGTGGGGCCTGTCTCAAGGGGATTACAGGGGAGCTGTGGGGCTCCACCGCCGGAACCCATGACGAAGAGAGAGAAGAAATTCTCTGGACTTGTACCTTCCTGTTGCTACCGGTGGTCTCCTCCTAGGAGACGGGGGCTAGACCTGTGTTTAAATCAGAGTTTTGTTTAAAGGGGTGCACAGCACCAACTTAGAAACCTAACTACATGTGTACTAATTATTTTAAGAAAATGCATTCCAAGTTCCTATCAATTTACCAAGTGAATTGATTTTCAAGACATAATGTGCAAGGTAAAGGCAATCACTAAAGAGAGAAAATGAGAAAAGCAAGAGTACACTCTTATAATTAACTCTATCTAGTCCATTCGAACTTAATTCAGCATTAATGATAATAGATCAGATTCTATAAGATCTAAAAAAAAAAAAAAAAAGAAACCTCCACAGAAAAGGATAGAAATAAACTAGAATTTATTTCTAGATAAATACACCAAGGACATATCACCCAGACTTTACCTTACCTGAGAAAATCCTCCCAAAATAATTCTGTTAGAAGGAATGCCATTCTTCACCTCTTGCTCTATCAAAGCTTTGACTAAAAAACAACATAAAAGTAAATCACCAATACTTAAAAGCACAAGGTATGTTACAGGTGAATAACAAGTGAAAAACCTGAAGTGCTCTATTAAAATACAAAAGGAGAATGTATTTTCGTTATAAAACTCATATTTGGCAGATGTTGCTTAAAAAGTTAAGTAAACTTCTTTTCTGAAGATTTTACTCTTCAGTAATCTCTACACTCACATGGGGCTCAAACTCAACCCCGAGATCAAGAGTCGCATGTTCTTGCTCTTCCAATGGAGCCTGCAGGGTACCCTTGTCCAATTATTTATGTCATTTGTAAATAAAAGTTATTTCTTTTACCAATCAATGGATATTCTTTTATCTACGGTCAATTGTGCCCATATACATTTTATATTTCTCTCTCTCCAATGAATCGTAGGAATTTGTCCCTAAAAGTTGCCATTTTAAAATCCTAAGTAAAGTAGATTACATGTTTGTGATTTACACTGTTTATAAAGTTCCTCCTAAGGGCGCCTGGGTGGCTCAGTCAATTAAGCATCTGACTTCAGCTCAGGTCACAATCTCGTGGTTCATGAGTTCGAGCCCCGCATCAGCTGTCTGCTGTCAGCATGGAGCCCACTTCAGATTCTCTGTCCCCTTCTCTCTGTGCCCCTCCCCTGCTCATACTCTCTCTCAAATATAAACATTACAAATATAAACTAAAATAAATACAAAGTTCATTCTATTGCGGGCGCCTGAGTGGCTAAGTCAGTTAAGCATCCAACTCTTGATTGCGGCTCAGGTCATGATCTCATGTTTCGCGGGTTTGAGCCCCGTGGTGGGCTCCGTGATCTCAGCGGAGCCTGCTTGTGATTCTCCCCCTCTGCCCTGCCCCTGCTCATTCTCTCTCTCAGAATAATCATTAAAAAAAAAAGTTCATTCTATTATTTTAAAAACTGTAATTTTATCTATATCCAGTAAATGATATAGGAAAAAAAAATCAGAGTTCTTTTGTTTTGCAAAACACTTTGACACAAATCACTAACTATAAAACTTGATGACTCTTAGAATTTCTTTTTATCATCAGTGCTATGGTTTTCTTTTTTTAATGTTTATTTTTGAGAGAGAGAGAGTGCAAGCAGGAGAGGGGTAGAGAGAGAGAGAGAGGGAGACACAAAATCCAAAAAGCCTGATGCTGGGCTTGAACTCACAAACCATGAGATCATGACCTAAGCAGAGTCGGACGCTTAACCCACTGAGCCACCCAGGTGCCCATCTTTCATTTTTTACATATATGCAAGAGTTTAATGTTTTTACAACAATGTGACATTTTTTTAAAGTTTATTTATTTATTTTGGGAGAGAGTGTGAGCAGGGGAAAGAGAGACAGGGAAAGAGAAAATCCTACAGAGGCTCCGCACTGTCAGCACAGAGCCCAATATGGGGCGTGAAACCACAAAACACGAGATCATGACCTGAGCCAAGATCAGGAGTCAGACGTTCAGCTTCCTGGGCCACCCAGCCGCTCCCAGAGTTTCATTTCTTAAGATGAGAATTTCCAATTTCATATTTCCTTCTTATCAAAAAATAAAAATCTGCTTTTTCTAAAACACTGCTAAAGCCAAATGCCCAAATGAAAAATTATTTTCTTTTCTATATAAGGTTGAGTTCTTAGAATGAGTATGAAAAGCAAGCAACACCGTGACTGTGGCATGGAAGAATGGGCTAGAAAAGAGTAAAGGGGGGTTAAGAAGTAAAAGAAGTGCTGAGAAAGTGGAGGGATGGATTTCGGCGGAGGGGAGGCCGCGGCGGTGACAACGGAGGCCCAGCTGCAGTGACAGCGGAGGCACAGCCGGGTGCAGCTGGGGGCCTGGTGAACGTTAGTGGCTCGCCAAGGGGAAGCGGTGCTGGGACCACGTCCCCTGAACTTCCCAATGCTTTATTCCTCAAGGTCACACCAAGTGCTAAGATGTGCAACAGTGACCTGCCTTTAAAGAGCTAAGTGTAGGGGCGCCTGGGTGGCTTAGTCGGTTAAGCGTCCGACTTTCTCTTAGGTCTTGATCTCTCGGTTCTTGGGTTCGAGCCCTGCTTCTGGCTCTGTGCTGTCTGCCTGCTCTGAGCCTGGAGCCTGTTTCAGTCTGTGACTCCCTCTCTCTCTGACCCTCCCCTGCTCGCACTGTCTCTCTCTCTCTCCTAGAAATAAATAAAACATTAAAAAAAATAAACATTATAAAGAGCTAAGTGTTCCATGACGGGCATCTGTTAGCACTACTGCACTAAACTAACCACAGATACAATCTGCATTATCCACGATTATATCATTAGACCCAGCCTTATTCCAAGTCTCCTTAATGAAGATCACCGGCCACAACCATTAAATTGCTATTTTCTCCATCAGCCTATGTAAATAAAAGCAAAATTATGTATCCAACAGATATGGGGCTTGATAAGGGCCATTCTTCCCTACTCACCTCACGGTCACCGCCTATACTTAAGGGTCCATGTGGCCATTGTGTCAAACAAGTTAGAGGGCGATCAGAAACAAAGGAAACAGCGTCCCTACTAAGTTCAGAAAACTGTACGCTGTGTTTCACCAATATCCATGAAACTACTGAATCTACTAAAATAAGAATTCTTTTGTCTTTAGAAAATTTTTCTGTATTTACCATTTTCTGCTGCCTGTTTAATTCCAGGTTCATCCTCCTGTATTTCTAGTGACAGCCCAGTAATATCAAACCTGGAAAATAAGGCAAAATCTTAAAAGAGCTATTTGACTCTAAAAATATGTGCTCACGGTAAGTGCATTTCACTAAACTCACGGTAGTCTGGATTAAAAGGGCAAACCATTAAAAGGCCAAAATTAAAACGTCTACAGAGGCCAAAACATAACTTAAATGTGTGAATCTGACATTCTACACGTTCCTTTCACCAACTGGATACAGATTCTAATGTTAAAAAAAATCACAGTGCCACATAATTTTAGAGTAAGAACATCTAGGAGAATACCTAATCCAATCCTACACTCCAGCGGCAAGGATCTCGACGCACACTCCCCCAAAAAGTGTGCAGTGAATTAATTCCAGCCAGCTCCTTCCCCTTTGGCTGCACCCCGGGTCAATCCAGTGGAACAGAGCTCCTTTACGCGCCCCTCTTGCACGCACGATCTCGTAGCTATCAGGTAGAAGTATTATACTGACCTCTGGCCATATTCTGCAAAACTTTTTCATCATGTAGAAACCTCAAGCCAGAGCCCCAAAGGAAGCTTTCCTCTTTTCTATCAGGCCCTTTCCACTTCCCTATGGAAGGGAAAGGGTCACATCCTTCATTATGGCCTCTAGAGACATTAGCTGGAAACTTTGGTTCGGGATGGGAGTTTTGCCAGAGAAGGAAGATGAAAGAACCAGAAGGCAAAGTAGACAGGAACCTGTGAAAATTGCCAAGAAACCCAGGGTAGATAAAAAGGAAGTGAAGCGGGGGGTAAGAAATGGGTGGGAACAAGTGGAGAGGACGAGGGCACAATGGACTGGAAGTGGCCCAGAGGAACAAAGAACTGGCTCTACTTCTTGACTGTAAAACATACAGGGAATGTGAAACTATCTTGAAAATGGAAATGGAAGTGGTTTCCTTAAAAACATGTCAACTCTCCAGAAAAGCAAGAAGTTGGAAGGGTGAAAGGCTGTGGCTTAATCAGAGGGTATGCCACACGGGGTCATTCAAGTGTTGGGTCACTAAAACCAACAAAGGTTCATTCAGCAGTAGGAGATGGTACTTCTTGCTACCTATTCTCTCCCTCTACCTCTTGGCACAGCTCCTGAGTCTAAAATACAAAACTTAAATAATTAAAGGTTAAACGTAAAGTTAATTATGTAACTTTGCAACTTAACAATTGCTAACTAAAAACTGCTATATGCAAAAGCACTTCCAATTAAAAAAAAAAACCACTAAGAATAAATAAAAAGTTCTTACTGAATAATTCTTACTTACCAGGAAGGCATAGCCATGTTCATATTCAATGTTACAGGCATAACTGGTCTACACGGAAAAGAAAGAAAACAACAAAGTGAGAGTACTATAACAAGGCAGAAAACCGGGTAAATTCCGTCACTGAAGGAGAGCGAATTCCTTCAGGCTTACACAGAACTGCACAATTTCAACATACGAGCTGTATACTGGATCCATATGGTGTCGCTTTTTCTACACAGCCTCCAAATGTGTTCTGAAGACAGAACAGCAGGTGGGAAGGACCCAGCTTGGCAAAGAAAAACATTTTCCTTTCTTAACACCCTTATTTAATACTTTCAAGCCAGACAGTTTCTTTCAAAAATGTATAAGCAAGACAGTTGGAAATGTATAAAATATGAGACCTGGCTAGGCCTAAGGATACTAGCAATTTACCACACAGATATGGTAGCAGCAATTCCCATATGCTCAGATTACATTTTTGCTTAAGTGTCAGCGGTGTATTTGGTTAAGAGACCTCTAAATAAATATGGGAAATAGAAGTGTGACTGAAGTGCCCACTATACTCAGTTCAAGTCTTTGATGAACAATCTGTCAGGTATGGACACCCTGAACGTAGCTGGATAGAACAGGAAAGAAAAATAAATACACTGTAACTACATCTCCCCTCTATCCTCCTAATTCGTAAAAGGAGTCTACCTTAGAGGTTACAGAATCTTATCAAAATTTCTCTGAGAAATGAAGTTCCCTAGGTTGGGAAATGGCCTTACATCAAATTCAATCGTGGGGCCAATGACAATACAGGAGAACATTCTAACTAATCAAGAATTGCCTCCTCCGTGAGTCAGAATAGGGGACGCAGTAACCCTGGCCATAGTATTCAGTTGTAGCCTACAGAGGTTAAGACAAACCATCTATTTAAGGATAGAAAGGGGACAGAATGTTTTCTTACCTAATCAGGTATTTTTCCTCTTTCCATTCCCTCTTTCATATTCGACAACTCTATGCTGCTCCCACTTCTGAGGATGAATTGCTAACCTGCTAGTGTGAATTCTAATCCCATTTGTCTTCACAGTCTCTCGGCAATGGTTTGACCTTCACAATCTCAGCAACTTTCTGAGTCTTCTCAAAACTTTATAGTTTCTTTTCGACATCCACAAACATTTTCAGAATTTAAACCCAAATGTATCAGACTTCAAAACCTGTGGTTATTTTCCACAGTATATATATCACATTTCCTTCAGCTGATAAAATTTAGGAGTGTTTCAACATAGTAAAGATCACTCACAAACTTGACAAGTAAACAAATCCCCTCATGTGTATCATGCACATGTTTGTGTATCTAAAGGAATTTTTCTGGTTCTCAGTTCAGCTGACCTCCAAGAGAGCATATTTTAAATTTCCCAACGCAATAGGAAAAAAAATTCTATGTAGTCAAGTTACCAGTTTCGTTTTAAAGAATTTACTAAGCTTTACTTTTAAACCAAATATTTAAAGGATAAAAATAAATTATATTTAAATGCTTTTCTAGAAAAGCAAAGCTATCACAATTATTCCTCTCCAGATTCTGAATCAGAAACGTAAAAATTAAAATACTTACGCATGTGGGCAGATATACTTGATATGTGAACTTCTGATACCAGCAAAAGCTTCCGCCCATCCATGCCTGGTAGAGAAATTATTTGAATAATGCCATTAGATACTGTTTTAAATCCCAATAAATTAGTAACAGTACAGTACCTTTAAAAACTTGCAAGGATAAATGTTAACTCCTTATGATACCTTAAAAGTGTGGACCATCAATGCTTTAAAACACCGCTACCGACTCAGAAACAATCCAAAGGCTATTAATTATACTTGACTTACAAATGAAGATGAGCTCTCCTGTTTTCTGAAGAGCAGTGTGTTTTCTTTCACAGATTTCCATAGGGCTTTACAATGTACAAAATTTAGATATATTTTTCTCTCTATAACCTCCTAACAACTTGCCTAACAGAGAAGATAAGACAGATAATATCAATCATATTTTATATGATGGAAGAAACCTCAGGAGTAAATCAGTTGTCTCTACATGCTTCTACTCTAATGAAAATAACTTTAACATTCTTTCCTTGTGTGTATTATGTACATATACACGTTCAAAATGGAGTATGAGAAAAACTAAACCATCACAATCCTTCTATCTAGAAATAAGCAGTTAATCTTTTGGTGCATTTCCTTCCAATTTTTTTCACATGTATCACCTAAGAAACAGATACAGATATTACAAAAATGGGATCATACATATAGTTCCTACTTGTTTACACTTGACATCATAACTGATGCTTCCTACACTTTACTTCTATTAAAGCATAAAGTAAAAGTAACTTATGGGCACCTGCTGGGCTCAGCTGGTAGAGCATGGACTCTTGATCCCCGGGTCAGGAGTTCAAGCCCCATGCTGAGAATAGAGCTTACTTAAAAAAAAAAAAAAAAAGTAATTTTTTAAAAAAGGAATTTAGGACATTTTTTTGGGTGAAACAGTCCAAATATATATGTTAAATGGTAGATGATGCAACTCTTAGGTCATGAGTTCAAGCCCCATGTTGGGTAAGGAGCCTACTTAAAATTAAAAAACTATTTAAAGTTAAATACATAAATAAATACATAAATATTGAATGCTTTTCTATAACTATTTCTCTATTTTAATCCACCACCCCCAAAGTGTTAAAGGCATATAAAAAAACTAGTAACAACTGTAGTAATTTTAACACTTACATTATAACACTAATTACAAGTCAGGCACTATTCTAGAGTTGTATGGATGCTTGCATGTGTAAATGTGTGTTTCAATTAAAAAAAAATCTTTATTTTTGAAAGAGGGGGGGGGGGGTGTGAGCAGGGGAGGAACAGAGAGAGAAGGAGACACAGAATCCAAAGCAGGCTCTCAGCTCTAAGCAGGCAGCACAGAGCCCGGTGCAGGTCTTAAACCCACAAACCGCCAAGATCATGACCTGAGCCAAAGGCGGATGCTTAACTGAGACCCCCAAGTGCCCCCTAAATGTGTGTTTATATGTGAGTTCATGTGTGTGTCTTGTGTGTATGGGTATATATAGAGACTTCACTATGAAAAAAAACTACAAAAATGTTGAAAGAAATTAAAGATCTACATAAGTGAACATACCATGTTCATGAACCAGAAGACCTAACGTTCTTAAGGTGGCAGTACTCTCAAAGTGATCTACAGAGTCAGTCTCTCTCTTTCTCTCTCAAAAATAAAGATTAAGAAAAGTAAATATTTATTTAATATTTTTAAATATTTATAAATAGACATTTAAAAAAACTTGAATGGATTCTTTGGACTTGATAGTAGTGTTGGATGAATGTTGACTTCCTCCTTTGGAGTGTTGTACACTGGTCATATAATGTCCTCATGCATGGGAAACACACTGGACTATTTAGGGATGATGGAAGATCATGCCTGAGGTTGATGTCAAAGAGTTAAATAAGAGCCTTCTGGGAGTGCCTGGGTGGCCCAGTTGTTAAGCATTTTACTTTGGTTCAGGTCATGATCTCATTCATTGTTCATGAGTTTGAGTCTCATGTTCAGTGAGCACGAACCCTGTTTTGGGTGAGCACGAGCCCCGCTGTAGATGAGGTCAAGTTTCACAGCAAGTGAACATGAACTGCACTTCAGGTGAGCCCTACTTCTCTCTCTCTCTCTCCCTCTCCCCACCCCTCCTGGGATTCTCTCTCCCTGTCCCTTGCTCAATTGGGCCCTCTCTCTCATTCTCTCTCAAAAACAAACAAACAAACAAAAAAAACAACTTCTGATTACTAGATAACGAGCATATACATATACATATGGAAACAAAGAGAAGAGCCTGAACGCATGCAGGGTTGCACAATGTGGTAAAAGATTAACAACTGGGGAAGCTTGGTAACAATGATATGGAATGATAAGCACAAGCGACCAAAAAAAGAAAAACATAAACTAGAATTCACTAGGATTAAAAACTGTTGTACTTTACTATCAAGAAAGTAGAAAGATAGGGGCGCCTGGGTGGCTTAGTCGGTTAAGCGTCCGACTTTCGCTTAGGTCATGATCTCGCGGTTAGTGGGTTCCAGCCCCGTTGGGCTCTGTGCTGACTGCCAGCTCAGAGCCTGGAGCCTGTTTCAGTCTGTGACTCCCTCTCTCTCTGACCCTCCCCTGCTCACGCTGTTTCTCTCTCTCCTAGAAATAAATAAAAAAATATTAAAAAAAAAAAAAGTAGAAAGATAACCCATAGAATGGAAGATACTATTTGAAAATCACATATATGGGGATTCTAATACCTAAAATATATTTTTAATTTTTGAAATTGATTTATTATTTTTAGTAATCTCTCCACTCAATATGCAGCTCCAACTCATGACTTTTTGAGATCAAGAATCACATGCTCTTACAACTAAGCCAGCAAATATATTTTTATTTAATATTATTATTTTTTTATTTTATTAAAAAAATTTTTTTTAATGTCTTTTATTTTGAGAGACAGGGACAGAGAGAGAGCTGGGGAGGGGCAGAGAGAGAGGGAGACACAGAATCTGAAGCAGGCTCCAGGCTCTGAGCTGTCAGCACAGAGCCTGACGCAGGGCTCAAAACCACGGACTGTGAGATCATGACCTGAGCCGAAGTTGGATACTTAACTGACTGAGCCACCCAGGCACCCCTATTATTTTTTTACTTTTGAGAGAGAGAGAGAGAGAGAGAGAGCACATGAGTGAGCATGGGGAAGGGGCAGAGAGAAAGAGGGAAAGAGGACTCCAAGCAGGCTCTGAGCTGACAGCAGCGAGCCCAAAGCAGGGCTTGAACTCACAAACTGCAAGATCATGCCTGAGCTCAAGTTGAACACTTAACCGACTGAGCTGCGCAGGAGACCCCAGAATATATTTTTAAAGTCTTACAAATCAACAAGACAAAAGACAACTCGGTATTAAAAACGGTCAAAGGGCTTGAATAGATATTTCTCTAGTGAAGATATATATAAATGGCCAATAAGCACATGAAACGATGATCAACCTTGTTAGTCACTAGGAGATGCCATTAAATACTAAAACACTGCACCTTCAACAGGATGGTGATAATCAAAAAGAAAGATAATCACAAATACTGGTGAGAGTGTAGAAAACTCGGAGCCTTCACATACTGTGGGCAGAAGTGCAAAATGGCACAGCCCCTGCGGAAAACAGACGCTGTGGGAGCTCCTCAAAGCGCTCAAGCCTCACCAGTGACCCGGCAGCCGTGCAAGTGGACTGAATGCCCAAGGTCACGGAAAACCTGGCACGCGGAGGTTCAGAGTAGCTCCACTCATAACAGCCAAAAAGAGGAAACAACTCCGATGTTCATCAACTGATAAATTAAAAAGATATGGTATATTCACAAGATCAATACATGGCTATCACTCCATGGAATATTATTTGACACTAAAAGGAATGAGGTACTGAGACAGGTTACAACACGAATGAACATGAAAAAGACGCTACGTAAAGGAAACAACCCAGAAAATTAATAGGCAACCAACGGAATGGGAAAAGATAGTTGCAAATGACATATCAGATAAAGGGTTAATATCCAAAATCTATAAGGAACTCACCAAACTCCACGCCCGAAAAACAAACAACCCAGTGAAGAAATGGGCAGAAGACATGAACAGACACTTCTCCAAAGAGGACATCCAGATGGCCAACAGACACATGAAACGATGCTCAGCATCCCTCCTCATCAGGGAAATACAAATCAAAACCACACTGAG